>NW_028243659.1:0-205311 GCF_964263255.1 Lissotriton vulgaris
TCTTCACCCCGGGAAGTTAATTAAATACCATTTGGAGGCATTTAATGTTCGAGCAAAAACGGCTGATTTTCGACAAAAGAGATAACACCCCCCCATTACGTCATGCTTCAGAAATGTGGAAAATGGTCCGTTTTCAAATGTTTTATTTTTGAACGTCAGTTCACATTTGTAGGTGGATCATCAGTGTTAGAGCTAAAATTAGCATGTTTAAAGTGATTTTCATGCTTCCAGGGGCCCAAAACACAAGATTTATGGAATGGTTAAAAGTGCATGAAAATGGCCAATTTACTCACTCTGAGTTCTCAAAAAGGGTTTCTTCACCCCGGGAAGTTAATTAAATACCATTTGGAGGCATTTAATGTTCGAGCAAAAACGGCTGATTTTCGACAAAAGAGATAACACCCCCCCCATTACGTCATGCTTCAGAAATGTGGAAAATGGTCCGTTTTCAAATGTTTTATTTTTGAACGTCAGTTCACATTTGTAGGTGGATCATCAGTGTTAGAGCTAAAATTAGCATGTTTAAAGTGATTTTCATGCTTCCAGGGGCCCAAAACACAAGATTTATGGAATGGTTAAAAGTGCATGAAAATGGCCAATTTACTCACTCTGGGTTCTCAAAAAGGGTTTCTTCACCCCGGGAAGTTAATTAAATACCATTTGGAGGCATTTAATGTTAGAGCAAAAACGGCTGATTTTCGACAAAAGAGATAACACCCCCCCATTACGTCATGCTTCAGAAATGTGGAAAATGGTCCGTTTTCAAATGTTTTATTTTTGAACGTCAGTTCACATTTGTAGGTGGATCATCAGTGTTAGAGCTAAAATTAGCATGTTTAAAGTGATTTTCATGCTTCCAGGGGCCCAAAACACAAGATTTATGGAATGGTTAAAAGTGCATGAAAATGGCCAATTTACTCACTCTGAGTTCTCAAAAAGGGTTTCTTCACCCCGGGAAGTTAATTAAATACCATTTGGAGGATTTTAATGTTAGAGCAAAAACGGCTGATTTTCGACAAAAGAGATAACACCCCCCCATTACGTCATGCTTCAGAAATGTGGAAAATGGTCCGTTTTCAAATGTTTTATTTTTGAACGTCAGTTCACATTTGTAGGTGGATCATCAGTGTTAGAGCTAAAATTAGCATGTTTAAAGTGATTTTCATGCTTCCAGGGGCCCAAAACACAAGATTTATGGAATGGTTAAAAGTGCATGAAAATGGCCAATTTACTCACTCTGAGTTCTCAAAAAGGGTTTCTTCACCCCGGGAAGTTAATTAAATACCATTTGGAGGCATTTAATGTTAGAGCAAAAACGGCTGATTTTCGACAAAAGAGATAACACCCCCCCATTACGTCATGCTTCAGAAATGTGGAAAATGGTCCGTTTTCAAATGTTTTATTTTTGAACGTCAGTTCACATTTGTAGGTGGATCATCAGTGTTAGAGCTAAAATTAGCATGTTTAAAGTGATTTTCATGCTTCCTTTCCAGGGGCCAAAACACAAGATTTATGGAATGGTTAAAGTGCATGAAATGGCCAATTTACTCACTCTGAGTTCTCAAAAAGGGTTTCTTCACCCCGGGAAGTTAATTAAATACCATTTGGAGGCATTTAATGTTCGAGCAAAAACGGCTGATTTTCGACAAAAGAGATAACACCCCCCATTACGTCATGCTTCAGAAATGTGGAAAATGGTCCGTTTTCAAATGTTTTATTTTTGAACGTTAGTTCACATTTGTAGGTGGATCATCGTGTTAGAGCTAAAATTAGCATGTTTAAAGTGATTTTCATGCTTCCAGGGGCCCAAAACACAAGATTTATGGAATGGTTAAAAGTGCATGAAAATGGCCAATTTACTCACTCTGAGTTCTCAAAAAGGGTTTCTTCACCCCGGGAAGTTAATTAAATACCATTTGGAGGCATTTAATGTTCGAGCAAAAACGGCTGATTTTCGACAAAAGAGATAACACCCCCCCATTACGTCATGCTTCAGAAATGTGGAAAATGGTCCGTTTTCAAATGTTTTATTTTTGAACATCAGTTCACATTTGTAGGTGGATCATCAGTGTTAGAGCTAAAATTAGCATGTTTAAAGTGATTTTCATGCTTCCAGGGGCCCAAAACACAAGATTTATGGAATGGTTAAAAGTGCATGAAAATGGCCAATTTACTCACTCTGAGTTCTCAAAAAGGGTTTCTTCACCCCGGGAAGTTAATTAAATACCATTTGGAGGCATTTGATGTTCGAGCAAAAACGGCTGATTTTCGACAAAAGAGATAACACCCCCCCATTACGTCATGCTTCAGAAATGTGGAAAATGGTCCGTTTTCAAATGTTTTATTTTTGAACGTCAGTTCACATTTGTAGGTGGATCATCAGTGTTAGAGCTAAAATTAGCATGTTTAAAGTGATTTTCATGCTTCCAGGGGCCCAAAACACAAGATTTATGGAATGGTTAATAGTGCATGAAAATGGCCAATTTACTCACTCTGAGTTCTCAAAAAGGGTTTCTTCACCCCGGGAAGTTAATTAAATACCATTTGGAGGCATTTAATGTTAGAGCAAAAACGGCTGATTTTCGACAAAAGAGATAACACCCCCCCATTACGTCATGCTTCAGAAATGTGGAAAATGGTCCGTTTTCAAATGTTTTATTTTTGAACGTCAGTTCACATTTGTAGGTGGATCATCAGTGTTAGAGCTAAAATTAGCATGTTTAAAGTGATTTTCATGCTTCCAGGGGCCCAAAACACAAGATTTATGGAATGGTTAAAAGTGCATGAAAATGGCCAATTTACTCACTCTGAGTTCTCAAAAAGGGTTTCTTCACCCCGGGAAGTTAATTAAATACCATTTGGAGGCATTTAATGTTAGAGCAAAAACGGCTGATTTTCGACAAAAGAGATAACACCCCCCCCCATTACGTCATGCTTCAGAAATGTGGAAAATGGTCCGTTTTCAAATGTTTTATTTTTGAACGTCAGTTCACATTTGTAGGTGGATCATCAGTGTTAGAGCTAAAATTAGCATGTTTAAAGTGATTTTCATGCTTCCAGGGGCCCAAAACACAAGATTTATGGAATGGTTAAAAGTGCATGAAAATGGCCAATTTACTCACTCTGAGTTCTCAAAAAGGGTTTCTTCACCCCGGGAAGTTAATTAAATACCATTTGGAGGCATTTAATGTTCGAGCAAAAACGGCTGATTTTCGACAAAAGAGATAACATCCCCCCATTACGTCATGCTTCAGAAATGTGGAAAATGGTCCGTTTTCAAATGTTTATTTTTGGAACGTCAGTTCACATTTGTAGGTGGATCATCAGTGTTAGAGCTAAAATTAGCATGTTTAAAGTGATTTTCATGCTTCCAGGGGCTCGAGAAGTTAATTAAATACCATTTGGAGGCATTTAATGTTCGAGCAAAAACGGCTGATTTTCGACAAAAGAGATAACACCCCCCCATTACGTCATGCTTCAGAAATGTGGAAAATGGTCCGTTTTCAAATGTTTCATTTTTGAACGTCAGTTCACATTTATAGGTGGATCATCAGTGTTAGAGCTAAAATTAGCATGTTTAAAGTGATTTTCATGCTTCCAGGGGCTCGGGAAGTGAAATAAATACCATTTGGAGGCATTTAATGTTCGAGCAAAAACGGCTGATTTTCGACAAAAGAGATAACACCCCCCCATTACGTCATGCTTCAGAAATGTGGAAAATGGTCCGTTTTCAAATGTTTTTTTTTTTGAACGTCAGTTCACATTTGTAGGTGGATCATCAGTGTTAGAGGTAAAATTAGCATGTTTAAAGTGATTTTCATGCTTCCAGGGGCCCAAAACACAAGATTTATGGAATGGTTAAAAGTGCATGAAAATGGCCAATTTACTCACTCTGAGTTCTCAAAAAGGGTTTCTTCACCCCGGGAAGTTAATTAAATACCATTTGGAGGCATTTAATGTTCGAGCAAAAACGGCTGATTTTCGACAAAAGAGATAACACCCCCCCATTACGTCATGCTTCAGAAATGTGGAAAATGGTCCGTTTTCAAATGTTTTATTTTTGAACGTCAGTTCACATTTGTAGGTGGATCATCAGTGTTAGAGCTAAAATTAGCATGTTTAAAGTGATTTTCATGCTTCCAGGGGCCCAAAACACAAGATTTATGGAATGGTTAAAAGTGCATGAAAATGGCCAATTTACTCACTCTGAGTTCTCAAAAAGGGTTTCTTCACCCCGGGAAGTTAATTAAATACCATTTGGAGGCATTTAATGTTCGAGCAAAAACGGCTGATTTTCGACAAAAGAGATAACACCCCCCCATTACGTCATGCTTCAGAAATGTGGAAAATGGTCCGTTTTCAAATGTTTTATTTTTGAACGTCAGTTCACATTTGTAGGTGGATCATCAGTGTTAGAGCTAAAATTAGCATGTTTAAAGTGATTTTCATGCTTCCAGGGGCCCAAAACACAAGATTTATGGAATGGTTAAAAGTGCATGAAAATGGCCAATTTACTCACTCTGAGTTCTCAAAAAGGGTTTCTTCACCCCGGGAAGTTAATTAAATACCATTTGGAGGCATTTAATGTTAGAGCAAAAACGGCTGATTTTTCGACAAAAGAGATAACACCCCCCCATTACGTCATGCTTCAGAAATGTGGAAAATGGTCCGTTTTCAAATGTTTTATTTTTGAACGTCAGTTCACATTTGTAGGTGGATCATCAGTGTTAGAGCTAAAATTAGCATGTTTAAAGTGATTTTCATGCTTCCAGGGGCTCGGGAAGTGAAATAAATACCATTTGGAGGCATTTAATGTTCGAGCAAAAAAGGCTGATTTTCGACAAAAGAGATAACACCCCCCCATTACGTCATGCTTCAGAAATGTGGAAAATGGTCCGTTTTCAAATGTTTTTTTTTGAACGTCAGTTCACATTTGTAGGTGGATCATCAGTGTTAGAGCTAAAATTAGCATGTTTAAAGTGATTTTCATGCTTCCAGGGGCCCAAAACACAAGATTTATGGAATGGTTAAAAGTGCATGAAAATGGCCAATTTACTCACTCTGAGTTCTCAAAAAGGGTTTCTTCACCCCGGGAAGTTAATTAAATACCATTTGGAGGCATTTAATGTTAGAGCAAAAACGGCTGATTTTCAACAAAAGAGATAACACCCCCCCATTACGTCATGCTTCAGAAGTGTGGAAAATGGTCCGTTTTCAAATGTTTTATTTTTGAACGTCAGTTCACATTTGTAGGTGGATCATCAGTGTTAGAGCTAAAATTAGCATGTTTAAAGTGATTTTCATGCTTCCAGGGGCTCGGGAAGTTAATTAAATACCATTTGGAGGCATTTAATGTTCGAGCAAAAACGGCTGATTTTCGACAAAAGAGATAACACCCCCCCATTACGTCATGCTTCAGAAATGTGGAAAATGGTCCGTTTTCAAATGTTTTATTTTTGAACGTCAGTTCACATTTGTAGGTGGATCATCAGTGTTAGAGCTAAAATTAGCATGTTTAAAGTGATTTTCATGCTTCCAGGGGCTCGGGAAGTGAAATAAATACCATTTGGAGGCATTTAATGTTCGAGCAAAAACGGCTGATTTTCGACAAAAGAGATAACACCCCCCCCATTACGTCATGCTTCAGAAATGTGGAAAATGGTCCGTTTTCAAATGTTTTATTTTTGAACGTCAGTTCACATTTGTAGGTGGATCATCAGTGTTAGAGCTAAAATTAGCATGTTTAAAGTGATTTTCATGCTTCCAGGGGCCCAAAACACAAGATTTATGGAATGGTTAAAAGTGCATGAAAATGGCCAATTTACTCACTCTGAGTTCTCAAAAAGGGTTTCTTCACCCCGGGAAGTTAATTAAATACCATTTGGAGGCATTTAATGTTCGAGCAAAAACGGCTGATTTTCGACAAAAGAGATAACACCCCCCCATTACGTCATGCTTCAGAAATGTGGAAAATGGTCCGTTTTCAAATGTTTTATTTTTGAACGTCAGTTCACATTTGTAGGTGGATCATCAGTGTTAGAGCTAAAATTAGCATGTGTAAAGTGATTTTCATGCTTCCAGGGGCCCAAAACACAAGATTTATGGAATGGTTAAAAGTGCATGAAAATGGCCAATTTACTCACTCTGAGTTCTCAAAAAGGGTTTCTTCACCCCGGGAAGTTAATTAAATACCATTTGGAGGCATTTAATGTTCGAGCAAAAACGGCTGATTTTCGACAAAAGAGATAACACCCCCCCATTACGTCATGCTTCAGAAATGTGGAAAATGGTCCGTTTTCAAATGTTTTATTTTTGAACGTCAGTTCACATTTGTAGGTGGATCATCAGTGTTAGAGCTAAAATTAGCATGTTTAAAGTGATTTTCATGCTTCCAGGGGCCCAAAACACAAGATTTATGGAATGGTTAAAAGTGCATGAAAATGGCCAATTTACTCACTCTGAGTTCTCAAAAAGGGTTTCTTCACCCCGGGAAGTTAATTAAATACCATTTGGAGGCATTTAATGATCGAGCAAAAACGGCTGATTTTCGACAAAAGAGATAACACCCCCCCATTACGTCATGCTTCAGAAATGTGGAAAATGGTCCGTTTTCAAATGTTTTATTTTTGAACGTCAGTTCACATTTGTAGGTGGATCATCAGTGTTAGAGCTAAAATTAGCATGTTTAAAGTGATTTTCATGCTTCCAGGGGCCCAAAACACAAGATTTATGGAATGGTTAAAAGTGCATGAAAATGGCCAATTTACTCACTCTGAGTTCTCAAAAAGGGTTTCTTCACCCCGGGAAGTTAATTAAATACCATTTGGAGGCATTTAATGTTAGAGCAAAAACGGCTGATTTTCGACAAAAGAGATAACACCCCCCCATTACGTCATGCTTCAGAAATGTGGAAAATGGTCCGTTTTCAAATGTTTTATTTTTGAACGTCAGTTCACATTTGTAGGTGGATCATCAGTGTTAGAGCTAAAATTAGCATGTTTAAAGTGATTTTCATGCTTCCAGGGGCCCAAAACACAAGATTTATGGAATGGTTAAAAGTGCATGAAAATGGCCAATTTACTCACTCTGAGTTCTCAAAAAGGGTTTCTTCACCCCGGGAAGTTAATTAAATACCATTTGGAGGCATTTAATGTTCGAGCAAAAACGGCTGATTTTCGACAAAAGAGATAACACCCCCCCATTACGTCATGCTTCAGAAATGTGGAAAATGGTCCGTTTTCAAATGTTTTATTTTTGAACGTCAGTTCACATTTGTAGGTGGATCATCAGTGTTAGAGCTAAAATTAGCATGTTTAAAGTGATTTTCATGCTTCCAGGGGCCCAAAACACAAGATTTATGGAATGGTTAAAAGTGCATGAAAATGGCCAATTTACTCACTCTGAGTTCTCAAAAAGGGTTTCTTCACCCCGGGAAGTTAATTAAATACCATTTGGAGGCATTTAATGTTCGAGCAAAAACGGCTGATTTTCGACAAAAGAGATAACACCCCCCCATTACGTCATGCTTCAGAAATGTGGAAAATGGTCCGTTTTCAAATGTTTTATTTTTGAACGTCAGTTCACATTTGTAGGTGGATCATCAGTGTTAGAGCTAAAATTAGCATGTTTAAAGTGATTTTCATGCTTCCAGGGGCCCAAAACACAAGATTTATGGAATGGTTAAAAGTGCATGAAAATGGCCAATTTACTCACTCTGGGTTCTCAAAAAGGGTTTCTTCACCCCGGGAAGTTAATTAAATACCATTTGGAGGCATTTAATGTTAGAGCAAAAACGGCTGATTTTCGACAAAAGAGATAACACCCCCCCATTACGTCATGCTTCAGAAATGTGGAAAATGGTCCGTTTTCAAATGTTTTATTTTTGAACGTCAGTTCACATTTGTAGGTGGATCATCAGTGTTAGAGCTAAAATTAGCATGTTTAAAGTGATTTTCATGCTTCCAGGGGCCCAAAACACAAGATTTATGGAATGGTTAAAAGTGCATGAAAATGGCCAATTTACTCACTCTGAGTTCTCAAAAAGGGTTTCTTCACCCCGGGAAGTTAATTAAATACCATATGGAGGATTTTAATGTTAGAGCAAAAACGGCTGATTTTCGACAAAAGAGATAACACCCCCCCATTACGTCATGCTTCAGAAATGTGGAAAATGGTCCGTTTTCAAATGTTTTATTTTTGAACGTCAGTTCACATTTGTAGGTGGATCATCAGTGTTAGAGCTAAAATTAGCATGTTTAAAGTGATTTTCATGCTTCCAGGGGCCCAAAACACAAGATTTATGGAATGGTTAAAAGTGCATGAAAATGGCCAATTTACTCACTCTGAGTTCTCAAAAAGGGTTTCTTCACCCCGGGAAGTTAATTAAATACCATTTGGAGGCATTTAATGTTAGAGCAAAAACGGCTGATTTTCGACAAAAGAGATAACACCCCCCCATTACGTCATGCTTCAGAAATGTGGAAAATGGTCCGTTTTCAAATGTTTTATTTTTGAACGTCAGTTCACATTTGTAGGTGGATCATCAGTGTTAGAGCTAAAATTAGCATGTTTAAAGTGATTTTCATGCTTCCAGGGGCCCAAAACACAAGATTTATGGAATGGTTAAAAGTGCATGAAAATGGCCAATTTACTCACTCTGAGTTCTCAAAAAGGGTTTCTTCACCCCGGGAAGTTAATTAAATACCATTTGGAGGCATTTAATGTTCGAGCAAAAACGGCTGATTTTCGACAAAAGAGATAACACCCCCCCATTACGTCATGCTTCAGAAATGTGGAAAATGGTCCGTTTTCAAATGTTTTATTTTTGAACGTCAGTTCACATTTGTAGGTGGATCATCAGTGTTAGAGCTAAAATTAGCATGTTTAAAGTGATTTTCATGCTTCCAGGGGCCCAAAACACAAGATTTATGGAATGGTTAAAAGTGCATGAAAATGGCCAATTTACTCACTCTGAGTTCTCAAAAAGGGTTTCTTCACCCCGGGAAGTTAATTAAATACCATTTGGAGGCATTTAATGTTCGAGCAAAAACGGCTGATTTTCGACAAAAGAGATAACACCCCCCCATTACGTCATGCTTCAGAAATGTGGAAAATGGTCCGTTTTCAAATGTTTTATTTTTGAACGTCAGTTCACATTTGTAGGTGGATCATCAGTGTTAGAGCTAAAATTAGCATGTGTAAAGTGATTTTCATGCTTCCAGGGGCCCAAAACACAAGATTTATGGAATGGTTAAAAGTGCATGAAAATGGCCAATTTACTCACTCTGAGTTCTCAAAAAGGGTTTCTTCACCCCGGGAAGTTAATTAAATACCATTTGGAGGCATTTAATGTTCGAGCAAAAACGGCTGATTTTCGACAAAAGAGATAACACCCCCCCATTACGTCATGCTTCAGAAATGTGGAAAATGGTCCGTTTTCAAATGTTTTATTTTTGAACGTCAGTTCACATTTGTAGGTGGATCATCAGTGTTAGAGCTAAAATTAGCATGTTTAAAGTGATTTTCATGCTTCCAGGGGCCCAAAACACAAGATTTATGGAATGGTTAAAAGTGCATGAAAATGGCCAATTTACTCACTCTGAGTTCTCAAAAAGGGTTTCTTCACCCCGGGAAGTTAATTAAATACCATTTGGAGGCATTTAATGTTCGAGCAAAAACGGCTGATTTTCGACAAAAGAGATAACACCCCCCCATTACGTCATGCTTCAGAAATGTGGAAAATGGTCCGTTTTCAAATGTTTTATTTTTGAACGTCAGTTCACATTTGTAGGTGGATCATCAGTGTTAGAGCTAAAATTAGCATGTTTAAAGTGATTTTCATGCTTCCAGGGGCCCAAAACACAAGATTTATGGAATGGTTAAAAGTGCATGAAAATGGCCAATTTACTCACTCTGAGTTCTCAAAAAGGGTTTCTTCACCCCGGGAAGTTAATTAAATACCATTTGGAGGCATTTAATGTTCGAGCAAAAACGGCTGATTTTCGACAAAAGAGATAACACCCCCCCATTACGTCATGCTTCAGAAATGTGGAAAATGGTCCGTTTTCAAATGTTTTATTTTTGAACGTCAGTTCACATTTGTAGGTGGATCATCAGTGTTAGAGCTAAAATTAGCATGTTTAAAGTGATTTTCATGCTTCCAGGGGCCCAAAACACAAGATTTATGGAATGGTTAAAAGTGCATGAAAATGGCCAATTTACTCACTCTGGGTTCTCAAAAAGGGTTTCTTCACCCCGGGAAGTTAATTAAATACCATTTGGAGGCATTTAATGTTAGAGCAAAAACGGCTGATTTTCGACAAAAGAGATAACACCCCCCCATTACGTCATGCTTCAGAAATGTGGAAAATGGTCCGTTTTCAAATGTTTTATTTTTGAACGTCAGTTCACATTTGTAGGTGGATCATCAGTGTTAGAGCTAAAATTAGCATGTTTAAAGTGATTTTCATGCTTCCAGGGGCCCAAAACACAAGATTTATGGAATGGTTAAAAGTGCATGAAAATGGCCAATTTACTCACTCTGAGTTCTCAAAAAGGGTTTCTTCACCCCGGGAAGTTAATTAAATACCATTTGGAGGATTTTAATGTTAGAGCAAAAACGGCTGATTTTCGACAAAAGAGATAACACCCCCCCATTACGTCATGCTTCAGAAATGTGGAAAATGGTCCGTTTTCAAATGTTTTATTTTTGAACGTCAGTTCACATTTGTAGGTGGATCATCAGTGTTAGAGCTAAAATTAGCATGTTTAAAGTGATTTTCATGCTTCCAGGGGCCCAAAACACAAGATTTATGGAATGGTTAAAAGTGCATGAAAATGGCCAATTTACTCACTCTGAGTTCTCAAAAAGGGTTTCTTCACCCCGGGAAGTTAATTAAATACCATTTGGAGGCATTTAATGTTAGAGCAAAAACGGCTGATTTTCGACAAAAGAGATAACACCCCCCCATTACGTCATGCTTCAGAAATGTGGAAAATGGTCCGTTTTCAAATGTTTTATTTTTGAACGTCAGTTCACATTTGTAGGTGGATCATCAGTGTTAGAGCTAAAATTAGCATGTTTAAAGTGATTTTCATGCTTCCAGGGGCCCAAAACACAAGATTTATGGAATGGTTAAAAGTGCATGAAAATGGCCAATTTACTCACTCTGAGTTCTCAAAAAGGGTTTCTTCACCCCGGGAAGTTAATTAAATACCATTTGGAGGCATTTAATGTTCGAGCAAAAACGGCTGATTTTCGACAAAAGAGATAACACCCCCCCATTACGTCATGCTTCAGAAATGTGGAAAATGGTCCGTTTTCAAATGTTTTATTTTTGAACGTCAGTTCACATTTGTAGGTGGATCATCAGTGTTAGAGCTAAAATTAGCATGTTTAAAGTGATTTTCATGCTTCCAGGGGCCCAAAACACAAGATTTATGGAATGGTTAAAAGTGCATGAAAATGGCCAATTTACTCACTCTGAGTTCTCAAAAAGGGTTTCTTCACCCCGGGAAGTTAATTAAATACCATTTGGAGGCATTTAATGTTCGAGCAAAAACGGCTGATTTTCGACAAAAGAGATAACACCCCCCATTACGTCATGCTTCAGAAATGTGGAAAATGGTCCGTTTTCAAATGTTTTATTTTTGAACGTCAGTTCACATTTGTAGGTGGATCATCAGTGTTAGAGCTAAAATTAGCATGTTTAAAGTGATTTTCATGCTTCCAGGGGCCCAAAACACAAGATTTATGGAATGGTTAAAAGTGCATGAAAATGGCCAATTTACTCACTCTGAGTTCTCAAAAAGGGTTTCTTCACCCCGGGAAGTTAATTAAATACCATTTGGAGGCATTTGATGTTCGAGCAAAAACGGCGGATTTTCGACAAAAGAGATAACACCCCCCCATTACGTCATGCTTCAGAAATGTGGAAAATGGTCCGTTTTCAAATGTTTTATTTTTGAACGTCAGTTCACATTTGTAGGTGGATCATCAGTGTTAGAGCTAAAATTAGCATGTTTAAAGTGATTTTCATGCTTCCAGGGGCCCAAAACACAAGATTTATGGAATGGTTAATAGTGCATGAAAATGGCCAATTTACTCACTCTGAGTTCTCAAAAAGGGTTTCTTCACCCCGGGAAGTTAATTAAATACCATTTGGAGGCATTTAATGTTAGAGCAAAAACGGCTGATTTTCGACAAAAGAGATAACACCCCCCCATTACGTCATGCTTCAGAAATGTGGAAAATGGTCCGTTTTCAAATGTTTTATTTTTGAACGTCAGTTCACATTTGTAGGTGGATCATCAGTGTTAGAGCTAAAATTAGCATGTTTAAAGTGATTTTCATGCTTCCAGGGGCCCAAAACACAAGATTTATGGAATGGTTAAAAGTGCATGAAAATGGCCAATTTACTCACTCTGAGTTCTCAAAAAGGGTTTCTTCACCCCGGGAAGTTAATTAAATACCATTTGGAGGCATTTAATGTTAGAGCAAAAACGGCTGATTTTCGACAAAAGAGATAACACCCCCCCATTACGTCATGCTTCAGAAATGTGGAAAATGGTCCGTTTTCAAATGTTTTATTTTTGAACGTCAGTTCACATTTGTAGGTGGATCATCAGTGTTAGAGCTAAAATTAGCATGTTTAAAGTGATTTTCATGCTTCCAGGGGCCCAAAACACAAGATTTATGGAATGGTTAAAAGTGCATGAAAATGGCCAATTTACTCACTCTGAGTTCTCAAAAAGGGTTTCTTCACCCCGGGAAGTTAATTAAATACCATTTGGAGGCATTTAATGTTCGAGCAAAAACGGCTGATTTTCGACAAAAGAGATAACATCCCCCCATTACGTCATGCTTCAGAAATGTGGAAAATGGTCCGTTTTCAAATGTTTATTTTTGGAACGTCAGTTCACATTTGTAGGTGGATCATCAGTGTTAGAGCTAAAATTAGCATGTTTAAAGTGATTTTCATGCTTCCAGGGGCTCGAGAAGTTAATTAAATACCATTTGGAGGCATTTAATGTTCGAGCAAAAACGGCTGATTTTCGACAAAAGAGATAACACCCCCCCATTACGTCATGCTTCAGAAATGTGGAAAATGGTCCGTTTTCAAATGTTTCATTTTTGAACGTCAGTTCACATTTATAGGTGGATCATCAGTGTTAGAGCTAAAATTAGCATGTTTAAAGTGATTTTCATGCTTCCAGGGGCTCGGGAAGTGAAATAAATACCATTTGGAGGCATTTAATGTTCGAGCAAAAACGGCTGATTTTCGACAAAAGAGATAACACCCCCCCATTACGTCATGCTTCAGAAATGTGGAAAATGGTCCGTTTTCAAATGTTTTTTTTTTGAACGTCAGTTCACATTTGTAGGTGGATCATCAGTGTTAGAGGTAAAATTAGCATGTTTAAAGTGATTTTCATGCTTCCAGGGGCCCAAAACACAAGATTTATGGAATGGTTAAAAGTGCATGAAAATGGCCAATTTACTCACTCTGAGTTCTCAAAAAGGGTTTCTTCACCCCGGGAAGTTAATTAAATACCATTTGGAGGCATTTAATGTTCGAGCAAAAACGGCTGATTTTCGACAAAAGAGATAACACCCCCCCATTACGTCATGCTTCAGAAATGTGGAAAATGGTCCGTTTTCAAATGTTTTATTTTTGAACGTCAGTTCACATTTGTAGGTGGATCATCAGTGTTAGAGCTAAAATTAGCATGTTTAAAGTGATTTTCATGCTTCCAGGGGCCCAAAACACAAGATTTATGGAATGGTTAAAAGTGCATGAAAATGGCCAATTTACTCACTCTGAGTTCTCAAAAAGGGTTTCTTCACCCCGGGAAGTTAATTAAATACCATTTGGAGGCATTTAATGTTCGAGCAAAAACGGCTGATTTTCGACAAAAGAGATAACACCCCCCCATTACGTCATGCTTCAGAAATGTGGAAAATGGTCCGTTTTCAAATGTTTTATTTTTGAACGTCAGTTCACATTTGTAGGTGGATCATCAGTGTTAGAGCTAAAATTAGCATGTTTAAAGTGATTTACATGCTTCCAGGGGCCCAAAACACAAGATTTATGGAATGGTTAAAAGTGCATGAAAATGGCCAATTTACTCACTCTGAGTTCTCAAAAAGGGTTTCTTCACCCCGGGAAGTTAATTAAATACCATTTGGAGGCATTTAATGTTAGAGCAAAAACGGCTGATTTTTCGACAATAGAGATAACACCCCCCCATTACGTCATGCTTCAGAAATGTGGAAAATGGTCCGTTTTCAAATGTTTTATTTTTGAACGTCAGTTCACATTTGTAGGTGGATCATCAGTGTTAGAGCTAAAATTAGCATGTTTAAAGTGATTTTCATGCTTCCAGGGGCTCGGGAAGTGAAATAAATACCATTTGGAGGCATTTAATGTTCGAGCAAAAAAGGCTGATTTTCGACAAAAGAGATAACACCCCCCCATTACGTCATGCTTCAGAAATGTGGAAAATGGTCCGTTTTCAAATGTTTTTTTTTTGAACGTCAGTTCACATTTGTAGGTGGATCATCAGTGTTAGAGCTAAAATTAGCATGTTTAAAGTGATTTTCATGCTTCCAGGGGCCCAAAACACAAGATTTATGGAATGGTTAAAAGTGCATGAAAATGGCCAATTTACTCACTCTGAGTTCTCAAAAAGGGTTTCTTCACCCCGGGAAGTTAATTAAATACCATTTGGAGGCATTTAATGTTAGAGCAAAAATGGCTGATTTTCGACAAAAGAGATAACACCCCCCCATTACGTCATGCTTCAGAAGTGTGGAAAATGGTCCGTTTTCAAATGTTTTATTTTTGAACGTCAGTTCACATTTGTAGGTGGATCATCAGTGTTAGAGCTAAAATTAGCATGTTTAAAGTGATTTTCATGCTTCCAGGGGCTCGGGAAGTTAATTAAATACCATTTGGAGGCATTTAATGTTCGAGCAAAAACGGCTGATTTTCGACAAAAGAGATAACACCCCCCCATTACGTCATGCTTCAGAAATGTGGAAAATGGTCCGTTTTCAAATGTTTTATTTTTGAACGTCAGTTCACATTTGTAGGTGGATCATCAGTGTTAGAGCTAAAATTAGCATGTTTAAAGTGATTTTCATGCTTCCAGGGGCTCTGGAAGTGAAATAAATACCATTTGGAGGCATTTAATGTTCGAGCAAAAACGGCTGATTTTCGACAAAAGAGATAACACCCCCCCATTACGTCATGCTTCAGAAATGTGGAAAATGGTCCGTTTTCAAATGTTTTATTTTTGAACGTCAGTTCACATTTGTAGGTGGATCATCAGTGTTAGAGCTAAAATTAGCATGTTTAAAGTGATTTTCATGCTTCCAGGGGCCCAAAACACAAGATTTATGGAATGGTTAAAAGTGCATGAAAATGGCCAATTTACTCACTCTGAGTTCTCAAAAAGGGTTTCTTCACCCCGGGAAGTTAATTAAATACCATTTGGAGGCATTTAATGTTAGAGCAAAAACGGCTGATTTTCGACAAAAGAGATAACACCCCCCCATTACGTCATGCTTCAGAAATGTGGAAAATGGTCCGTTTTCAAATGTTTTATTTTTGAACGTCAGTTCACATTTGTAGGTGGATCATCAGTGTTAGAGCTAAAATTAGCATGTTTAAAGTGATTTTCATGCTTCCAGGGGCCCAAAACACAAGATTTATGGAATGGTTAAAAGTGCATGAAAATGGCCAATTTACTCACTCTGAGTTCTCAAAAAGGGTTTCTTCACCCCGGGAAGTTAATTAAATACCATTTGGAGGCATTTAATGTTCGAGCAAAAACGGCTGATTTTCGACAAAAGAGATAACACCCCCCCATTACGTCATGCTTCAGAAGTGTGGAAAATGGTCCGTTTTCAAATGTTTTATTTTTGAACGTCAGTTCACATTTGTAGGTGGATCATCAGTGTTAGAGCTAAAATTAGCATGTTTAAAGTGATTTTCATGCTTCCAGGGGCCCAAAACACAAGATTTATGGAATGGTTAAAAGTGCATGAAAATGGCCAATTTACTCACTCTGAGTTCTCAAAAAGGGTTTCTTCACCCCGGGAAGTTAATTAAATACCATTTGGAGGCATTTAATGTTAGAGCAAAAACGGCTGATTTTCGACAAAAGAGATAACACCCCCCCATTACGTCATGCTTCAGAAATGTGGAAAATGGTCCGTTTTCAAATGTTTTATTTTTGAACGTCAGTTCACATTTGTAGGTGGATCATCAGTGTTAGAGCTAAAATTAGCATGTTTAAAGTGATTTTCATGCTTCCAGGGGCCCAAAACACAAGATTTATGGAATGGTTAAAAGTGCATGAAAATGGCCAATTTACTCACTCTGAGTTCTCAAAAAGGGTTTCTTCACCCCGGGAAGTTAATTAAATACCATTTGGAGGCATTTAATGTTCGAGCAAAAACGGCTGATTTTCGACAAAAGAGATAACACCCCCCCATTACGTCATGCTTCAGAAATGTGGAAAATGGTCCGTTTTCAAATGTTTTATTTTTGAACGTCAGTTCACATTTGTAGGTGGATCATCAGTGTTAGAGCTAAAATTAGCATGTTTAAAGTGATTTTCATGCTTCCAGGGGCTCGGGAAGTGAAATAAATACCATTTGGAGGCATTTAATGTTCGAGCAAAAAAGGCTGATTTTCCACAAAAGAGATAACACCCCCCCATTACGTCATGCTTCAGAAATGTGGAAAATGGTCCGTTTTCAAATGTTTTATTTTTGAACGTCAGTTCACATTTGTAGGTGGATCATCAGTGTTAGAGCTAAAATTAGCATGTTTAAAGTGATTTTCATGCTTCCAGGGGCTCGGGAAGTTAATTAAATACCATTTGGAGGCATTTAATGTTCGAGCAAAAACGGCTGATTTTCGACAAAAGAGATAACACCCCCCCATTACGTCATGCTTCAGAAATGTGGAAAATGGTCCGTTTTCAAATGTTTTATTTTTGAACGTCAGTTCACATTTGTAGGTGGATCATCAGTGTTAGAGCTAAAATTAGCATGTTTAAAGTGATTTTCATGCTTCCAGGGGCCCAAAACACAAGATTTATGGAATGGTTAAAAGTGCATGAAAATGGCCAATTTACTCACTCTGAGTTCTCAAAAAGGGTTTCTTCACCCCGGGAAGTTAATTAAATACCATTTGGAGGCATTTAATGTTAGAGCAAAAACGGCTGATTTTCGACAAAAGAGATAACACCCCCCCATTACGTCATGCTTCAGAAATGTGGAAAATGGTCCGTTTTCAAATGTTTTATTTTTGAACGTCAGTTCACATTTGTAGGTGGATCATCAGTGTTAGAGCTAAAATTAGCATGTTTAAAGTGATTTTCATGCTTCCAGGGGCCCAAAACACAAGATTTATGGAATGGTTAAAAGTGCATGAAAATGGCCAATTTACTCACTCTGAGTTCTCAAAAAGGGTTTCTTCACCCCGGGAAGTTAATTAAATACCATTTGGAGGCATTTAATGTTCGAGCAAAAACGGCTGATTTTCGACAAAAGAGATAACACCCCCCATTACGTCATGCTTCAGAAATGTGGAAAATGGTCCGTTTTCAAATGTTTTATTTTTGAACGTCAGTTCACATTTGTAGGTGGATCATCAGTGTTAGAGCTAAAATTAGCATGTTTAAAGTGATTTTCATGCTTCCAGGGGCCCAAAACACAAGATTTATGGAATGGTTAAAAGTGCATGAAAATGGCCAATTTACTCACTCTGAGTTCTCAAAAAGGGTTTCTTCACCCCGGGAAGTTAATTAAATACCATTTGGAGGCATTTAATGTTCGAGCAAAAACGGCTGATTTTCGACAAAAGAGATAACACCCCCCCATTACGTCATGCTTCAGAAATGTGGAAAATGGTCCGTTTTCAAATGTTTTATTTTTGAACGTCAGTTCACATTTGTAGGTGGATCATCAGTGTTAGAGCTAAAATTAGCATGTTTAAAGTGATTTTCATGCTTCCAGGGGCTCGGGAAGTGAAATAAATACCATTTGGAGGCATTTAATGTTCGAGCAAAAAAGGCTGATTTTCCACAAAAGAGATAACACCCCCCCATTACGTCATGCTTCAGACATGTGGAAAATGGTCCGTTTTCAAATGTTTTATTTTTGAACGTCAGTTCACATTTGTAGGTGGATCATCAGTGTTAGAGCTAAAATTAGCATGTTTAAAGTGATTTTCATGCTTCCAGGGGCTCGGGAAGTGAAATAAATACCATTTGGAGGCATTTAATGTTCGAGCAAAAACGGCTGATTTTCGACAAAAGAGATAACACCCCCCCATTACGTCATGCTTCAGAAATGTGGAAAATGGTCCGTTTTCAAATGTTTTATTTTTGAACGTCAGTTCACATTTGTAGGTGGATCATCAGTGTTAGAGCTAAAATTAGCATGTTTAAAGTGATTTTCATGCTTCCAGGGGCTCGGGAAGTGAAATAAATACCATTTGGAGGCATTTAATGTTCGAGCAAAAACGGCTGATTTTCGACAAAAGAGATAACACCCCCCCATTACGTCATGCTTCAGAAATGTGGAAAATGGTCCGTTTTCAAATGTTTTATTTGTGAACGTCAGTTCACATTTGTAGGTGGATCATCAGTGTTAGAGCTAAAATTAGCATGTTTAAAGTGATTTTCATGCTTCCAGGGGCTCGGGAAGTTAATTAAATACCATTTGGAGGCATTTAATGTTCGAGCAAAAACGGCTGATTTTCGACAAAAGAGATAACACCCCCCCATTACGTCATGCTTCAGAAATGTGGAAAATGGTCCGTTTTCAAATGTTTTATTTTTGAACGTCAGTTCACATTTGTAGGTGGATCATCAGTGTTAGAGCTAAAATTAGCATGTTTAAAGTGATTTTCATGCTTCCAGGGGCTCGGGAAGTTAATTAAATACCATTTGGAGGCATTTAATGTTCGAGCAAAAACGGCTGATTTTCGACAAAAGAGATAACACCCCCCCATTACGTCATGCTTCAGAAATGTGGAAAATGGTCCGTTTTCAAATGTTTTATTTTTGAACGTCAGTTCACATTTGTAGGTGGATCATCAGTGTTAGAGCTAAAATTAGCATGTTTAAAGTGATTTTCATGCTTCCAGGGGCCCAAAACACAAGATTTATGGAATGGTTAAAAGTGCATGAAAATGGCCAATTTACTCACTCTGAGTTCTCAAAAAGGGTTTCCTCACCCCGGGAAGTTAATTAAATACCATTTGGAGGCATTTAATGTTAGAGCAAAAACGGCTGATTTTCGACAAAAGAGATAATACCCCCCCATTACGTCATGCTTCAGAAATGTGGAAAATGGTCCGTTTTCAAATGTTTTATTTTTGAACGTCAGTTCACATTTGTAGGTGGATCATCAGTGTTAGAGCTAAAATTAGCATGTTTAAAGTGATTTTCATGCTTCCAGGGGCTCGGGAAGTGAAATAAATACCATTTGGAGGCATTTAATGTTCGAGCAAAAACGGCTGATTTTCGACAAAAGAGATAACACCCCCCCATTACGTCATGCTTCAGAAATGTGGAAAATGGTCCGTTTTCAAATGTTTTATTTTTGAACGTCAGTTCACATTTGTAGGTGGATCATCAGTGTTAGAGCTAAAATTAGCATGTTTAAAGTGATTTTCATGCTTCCAGGGGCTCGGGAAGTTAATTAAATACCATTTGGAGGCATTTAATGTTCGAGCAAAAACGGCTGATTTTCGACAAAAGAGATAACACCCCCCCATTACGTCATGCTTCAGAAATGTGGAAAATGGTCCGTTTTCAAATGTTTTATTTTTGAACGTCAGTTCACATTTGTAGGTGGATCATCAGTGTTAGAGCTAAAATTAGCATGTTTAAAGTGATTTTCATGCTTCCAGGGGCCCAAAACACAAGATTTATGGAATGGTTAAAAGTGCATGAAAATGGCCAATTTACTCACTCTGAGTTCTCAAAAAGGGTTTCTTCACCCCGGGAAGTTAATTAAATACCATTTGGAGGCATTTAATGTTCGAGCAAAAACGGCTGATTTTCGACAAAAGAGATAACACCCCCCCATTACGTCATGCTTCAGAAATGTGGAAAATGGTCCGTTTTCAAATGTTTTATTTTTGAACGTCAGTTCACATTTGTAGGTGGATCATCAGTGTTAGAGCTAAAATTAGCATGTTTAAAGTGATTTTCATGCTTCCAGGGGCCCAAAACACAAGATTTATGGAATGGTTAAAAGTGCATGAAAATGGCCAATTTACTCACTCTGAGTTCTCAAAAAGGGTTTCTTCACCCCGGGAAGTTAATTAAATACCATTTGGAGGCATTTAATGTTCGAGCAAAAACGGCTGATTTTCGACAAAAGAGATAACACCCCCCCATTACGTCATGCTTCAGAAATGTGGAAAATGGTCCGTTTTAAAATGTTTTATTTTTGAACGTCAGTTCACATTTGTAGGTGGATCATCAGTGTTAGAGCTAAAATTAGCATGTTTAAAGTGATTTTCATGCTTCCAGGGGCTCGGGAAGTTAATTAAATACCATTTGGAGGCATTTAATGTTCGAGCAAAAACGGCTGATTTTCGACAAAAGAGATAACACCCCCCCATTACGTCATGCTTCAGAAATGTGGAAAATAGTCCGTTTTCAAATGTTTTATTTTTGAACGTCAGTTCACATTTGTACGTGGATCATCAGTGTTAGAGCTAAAATTAGCATGTTTAAAGTGATTTTCATGCTTCCAGGGGCTCGGGAAGTTAATTAAATACCATTTGGAGGCATTTAATGTTCGAGCAAAAACGGCTGATTTTCGACAAAAGAGATAACACCCCCCCATTACGTCATGCTTCAGAAATGTGGAAAATGGTCCGTTTTCAAATGTTTTATTTTTGAACGTCAGTTCACATTTGTAGGTGGATCATCAGTGTTAGAGCTAAAATTAGCATGTTTAAAGTGATTTTCATGCTTCCAGGGGCCCAAAACACAAGATTTATGGAATGGTTAAAAGTGCATGAAAATGGCCAATTTACTCACTCTGAGTTCTCAAAAAGGGTTTCTTCACCCCGGGAAGTTAATTAAATACCATTTGGAGGCATTTAATGTTAGAGCAAAAACGGCTGATTTTCGACAAAAGAGATAACACCCCCCCATTACGTCATGCTTCAGAAATGTGGAAAATGGTCCGTTTTCAAATGTTTTATTTTTGAACGTCAGTTCACATTTGTAGGTGGATCATCAGTGTTAGAGCTAAAATTAGCATGTTTAAAGTGATTTTCATGCTTCCAGGGGCTCGGGAAGTGAAATAAATACCATTTGGAGGCATTTAATGTTCGAGCAAAAAAGGCTGATTTTCCACAAAAGAGATAACACCCCCCCATTACGTCATGCTTCAGAAATGTGGAAAATGGTCCGTTTTCAAATGTTTTATTTTTGAACGTCAGTTCACATTTGTAGGTGGATCATCAGTGTTAGAGCTAAAATTAGCATGTTTAAAGTGATTTTCATGCTTCCAGGGGCTCGGGAAGTTAATTAAATACCATTTGGAGGCATTTAATGTTCGAGCAAAAACGGCTGATTTTCGACAAAAGAGATAACACCCCCCCATTACGTCATGCTTCAGAAATGTGGAAAATGGTCCGTTTTCAAATGTTTTATTTTTGAACGTCAGTTCACATTTGTAGGTGGATCATCAGTGTTAGAGCTAAAATTAGCATGTTTAAAGTGATTTTCATGCTTCCAGGGGCCCAAAACACAAGATTTATGGAATGGTTAAAAGTGCATGAAAATGGCCAATTTACTCACTCTGAGTTCTCAAAAAGGGTTTCTTCACCCCGGGAAGTTAATTAAATACCATTTGGAGGCATTTAATGTTAGAGCAAAAACGGCTGATTTTCGACAAAAGAGATAACACCCCCCCATTACGTCATGCTTCAGAAATGTGGAAAATGGTCCGTTTTCAAATGTTTTATTTTTGAACGTCAGTTCACATTTGTAGGTGGATCATCAGTGTTAGAGCTAAAATTAGCATGTTTAAAGTGATTTTCATGCTTCCAGGGGCCCAAAACACAAGATTTATGGAATGGTTAAAAGTGCATGAAAATGGCCAATTTACTCACTCTGAGTTCTCAAAAAGGGTTTCTTCACCCCGGGAAGTTAATTAAATACCATTTGGAGGCATTTAATGTTCGAGCAAAAACGGCTGATTTTCGACAAAAGAGATAACACCCCCCATTACGTCATGCTTCAGAAATGTGGAAAATGGTCCGTTTTCAAATGTTTTATTTTTGAACGTCAGTTCACATTTGTAGGTGGATCATCAGTGTTAGAGCTAAAATTAGCATGTTTAAAGTGATTTTCATGCTTCCAGGGGCCCAAAACACAAGATTTATGGAATGGTTAAAAGTGCATGAAAATGGCCAATTTACTCACTCTGAGTTCTCAAAAAGGGTTTCTTCACCCCGGGAAGTTAATTAAATACCATTTGGAGGCATTTAATGTTCGAGCAAAAACGGCTGATTTTCGACAAAAGAGATAACACCCCCCCATTACGTCATGCTTCAGAAATGTGGAAAATGGTCCGTTTTAAAATGTTTTATTTTTGAACGTCAGTTCACATTTGTAGGTGGATCATCAGTGTTAGAGCTAAAATTAGCATGTTTAAAGTGATTTTCATGCTTCCAGGGGCTCGGGAAGTTAATTAAATACCATTTGGAGGCATTTAATGTTCGAGCAAAAACGGCTGATTTTCGACAAAAGAGATAACACCCCCCCATTACGTCATGCTTCAGAAATGTGGAAAATAGTCCGTTTTCAAATGTTTTATTTTTGAACGTCAGTTCACATTTGTACGTGGATCATCAGTGTTAGAGCTAAAATTAGCATGTTTAAAGTGATTTTCATGCTTCCAGGGGCTCGGGAAGTTAATTAAATACCATTTGGAGGCATTTAATGTTCGAGCAAAAACGGCTGATTTTCGACAAAAGAGATAACACCCCCCCATTACGTCATGCTTCAGAAATGTGGAAAATGGTCCGTTTTCAAATGTTTTATTTTTGAACGTCAGTTCACATTTGTAGGTGGATCATCAGTGTTAGAGCTAAAATTAGCATGTTTAAAGTGATTTTCATGCTTCCAGGGGCCCAAAACACAAGATTTATGGAATGGTTAAAAGTGCATGAAAATGGCCAATTTACTCACTCTGAGTTCTCAAAAAGGGTTTCTTCACCCCGGGAAGTTAATTAAATACCATTTGGAGGCATTTAATGTTAGAGCAAAAACGGCTGATTTTCGACAAAAGAGATAATACCCCCCATTACGTCATGCTTCAGAAATGTGGAAAATGGTCCGTTTTCAAATGTTTTATTTTTGAACTTCAGTTCACATTTGTAGGTGGATCATCAGTGTTAGAGCTAAAATTAGCATGTTTAAAGTGATTTTCATGCTTCCAGGGGCTCGGGAAGTGAAATAAATACCATTTGGAGGCATTTAATGTTCGAGCAAAAACGGCTGATTTTCGACAAAAGAGATAACACCCCCCCATTACGTCATGCTTCAGAAATGTGGAAAATGGTCCGTTTTCAAATGTTTTATTTTTGAACGTCAGTTCACATTTGTAGGTGGATCATCAGTGTTAGAGCTAAAATTAGCATGTTTAAAGTGATTTTCATGCTTCCAGGGGCTCGGGAAGTGAAATAAATACCATTTGGAGGCATTTAATGTTCGAGCAAAAACGGCTGATTTTCGACAAAAGAGATAACACCCCCCCATTACGTCATGCTTCAGAAATGTGGAAAATGGTCCGTTTTCAAATGTTTTATTTTTGAACGTCAGTTCACATTTGTAGGTGGATCATCAGTGTTAGAGCTAAAATTAGCATGTTTAAAGTGATTTTCATGCTTCCAGGGGCTCGGGAAGTTAATTAAATACCATTTGGAGGCATTTAATGTTCGAGCAAAAACGGCTGATTTTCGACAAAAGAGATAACACCCCCCCATTACGTCATGCTTCAGAAATGTGGAAAATGGTCCGTTTTCAAATGTTTTATTTTTGAACGTCAGTTCACATTTGTAGGTGGATCATCAGTGTTAGAGCTAAAATTAGCATGTTTAAAGTGATTTTCATGCTTCCAGGGGCCCAAAACACAAGATTTATGAAATGGTTAAAAGTGCATGAAAATGGCCAATTTACTCACTCTGAGTTCTCAAAAAGGGTTTCTTCACCCCGGGAAGTTAATTAAATACCATTTGGAGGCATTTAATGTTAGAGCAAAAACGGCTGATTTTCGACAAAAGAGATAACACCCCCCCATTACGTCATGCTTCAGAAATGTGGAAAATGGTCCGTTTTCAAATGTTTTATTTTTGAACGTCAGTTCACATTTGTAGGTGGATCATCAGTGTTAGAGCTAAAATTAGCATGTTTAAAGTGATTTTCATGCTTCCAGGGGCCCAAAACACAAGATTTATGGAATGGTTAAAAGTGCATGAAAATGGCCAATTTACTCACTCTGAGTTCTCAAAAAGGGTTTCTTCACCCCGGGAAGTTAATTAAATACCATTTGGAGGCATTTAATGTTCGAGCAAAAACGGCTGATTTTCGACAAAAGAGATAACACCCCCCCATTACGTCATGCTTCAGAAATGTGGAAAATGGTCCGTTTTCAAATGTTTTATTTTTGAACGTCAGTTCACATTTGTAGGTGGATCATCAGTGTTAGAGCTAAAATTAGCATGTTTAAAGTGATTTTCATGCTTCCAGGGGCCCAAAACACAAGATTTATGGAATGGTTAAAAGTGCATGAAAATGGCCAATTTACTCACTCTGAGTTCTCAAAAAGGGTTTCTTCACCCCGGGAAGTTAATTAAATACCATTCGGAGGCATTTAATGTTCGAGCAAAAACGGCTGATTTTCGACAAAAGAGATAACACCCCCCCATTACGTCATGCTTCAGAAATGTGGAAAATGGTCCGTTTTCAAATGTTTTATTTTTGAACGTCAGTTCACATTTGTAGGTGGATCATCAGTGTTAGAGCTAAAATTAGCATGTTTAAAGTGATTTTCATGCTTCCAGGGGCTCGGGAAGTGAAATAAATACCATTTGGAGGCATTTAATGTTCGAGCAAAAACGGCTGATTTTCGATAAAAGAGATAACACCCCCCCATTACGTCATGCTTCAGAAATGTGGAAAATGGTCCGTTTTCAAATGTTTTATTTTTGGACGTCAGTTCACATTTGTAGGTGGATCATCAGTGTTAGAGCTAAAATTAGCATGTTTAAAGTGATTTTCATGCTTCCAGGGGCCCAAAACACAAGATTTATGGAATGGTTAAAAGTGCATGAAAATGGCCAATTTACTCACTCTGAGTTCTCAAAAAGGGTTTCTTCACCCCGGGAAGTTAATTAAATACCATTTCGAGGCATTTAATGTTAGAGCAAAAACGGCTGATTTTCGACAAAAGAGATAACACCCCCCCATTACGTCATGCTTCAGAAATGTGGAAAATGGTCCGTTTTCAAATGTTTTATTTTTGAACGTCAGTTCACATTTGTAGGTGGATCATCAGTGTTAGAGCTAAAATTAGCATGTTTAAAATGATTTTCATGCTTCCAGGGGCCCAAAACACAAGATTTATGGAATGTTTAAAAGTGCATGAAAATGGCCAATTTACTCACTCTGAGTTCTCAAAAAGGGTTTCTTCACCCCGGGAAGTTAATTAAATACCATTTGGAGGCATTTAATGTTAGAGCAAAAACGGCTGATTTTCGACAAAAGAGATAACACCCCCCCATTACGTCATGCTTCAGAAATGTGGAAAATGGTCCGTTTTCAAATGTTTTATTTTTGAACGTCAGTTCACATTTGTAGGTGGATCATCAGTGTTAGAGCTAAAATTAGCATGTTTAAAGTGATTTTCATGCTTCCAGGGGCCCAAAACACAAGATTTATGGAATGGTTAAAAGTGCATGAAAATGGCCAATTTACTCACTCTGAGTTCTCAAAAAGGGTTTCTTCACCCCGGGAAGTTAATTAAATACCATTTGGAGGCATTTAATGTTAGAGCAAAAACGGCTGATTTTCGACAAAAGAGATAACACCCCCCCATTACGTCATGCTTCAGAAATGTGGAAAATGGTCCGTTTTCAAATGTTTTATTTTTGAACGTCAGTTCACATTTGTAGGTGGATCATCAGTGTTAGAGCTAAAATTAGCATGTTTAAAGTGATTTTCATGCTTCCAGGGGCTCGGGAAGTGAAATAAATACCATTTGGAGGCATTTAATGTTCGAGCAAAAAAGGCTGATTTTCCACAAAAGAGATAACACCCCCCCATTACGTCATGCTTCAGAAATGTGGAAAATGGTCCGTTTTCAAATGTTTTATTTTTGAACGTCAGTTCACATTTGTAGGTGGATCATCAGTGTTAGAGCTAAAATTAGCATGTTTAAAGTGATTTTCATGCTTCCAGGGGCCCAAAACACAAGATTTATGGAATGGTTAAAAGTGCATGAAAATGGCCAATTTACTCACTCTGAGTTCTCAAAAAGGGTTTCTTCACCCCGGGAAGTTAATTAAATACCATTTGGAGGCATTTAATGTTAGAGCAAAAACGGCTGATTTTCGACAAAAGAGATAACACCCCCCATTACGTCATGCTTCAGAAATGTGGAAAATGGTCCGTTTTCAAATGTTTTATTTTTGAACGTCAGTTCACATTTGTAGGTGGATCATCAGTGTTAGAGCTAAAATTAGCATGTTTAAAGTGATTTTCATGCTTCCAGGGGCTCGGGAAGTTAATTAAATACCATTTGGAGGCATTTAATGTTCGAGCAAAAACGGCTGATTTTCGACAAAAGAGATAACACCCCCCCATTACGTCATGCTTCAGAAATGTGGAAAATGGTCTGTTTTCAAATGTTTTATTTTTGAACATCAGTTCACATTTGTAGGTGGATCATCAGTGTTAGAGCTAAAATTAGCATGTTTAAAGTGATTTTCATGCTTCCAGGGGCTCGGGAAGTGAAATAAATACCATTTGGAGGCATTTAATGTTCGAGCAAAAACGGCTGATTTTCGACAAAAGAGATAACACCCCCCCCATTACGTCATGCTTCAGAAATGTGGAAAATGGTCCGTTTTCAAATGTTTTATTTTTGAACGTCAGTTCACATTTGTAGGTGGATCATCAGTGTTAGAGCTAAAATTAGCATGTTTAAAGTGATTTTCATGCTTCCAGGGGCTCGGGAAGTTAATTAAATACCATTTGGAGGCATTTAATGTTCGAGCAAAAACGGCTGATTTTCGACAAAAGAGATAACACCCCCCCATTACGTCATGCTTCAGAAATGTGGAAAATGGTCCGTTTTCAAATGTTTTATTTTTGAACGTCAGTTCACATTTGTAGGTGGATCATCAGTGTTAGAGCTAAAATTAGCATGTTTAAAGTGATTTTCATGCTTCCAGGGGCCCAAAACACAAGATTTATGGAATGGTTAAAAGTGCATGAAAATGGCCAATTTACTCACTCTGAGTTCTCAAAAAGGGTTTCTTCACCCCGGGAAGTTAATTAAATACCATTTTGGAGGCATTTAATGTTAGAGCAAAAACGGCTGATTTTCGACAAAAGAGATAACACCCCCCCATTACGTCATGCTTCAGAAATGTGGAAAATGGTCCGTTTTCAAATGTTTTATTTTTGAACGTCAGTTCACATTTGTAGGTGGATCATCAGTGTTAGAGCTAAAATTAGCATGTTTAAAGTGATTTTCATGCTTCCAGGGGCCCAAAACACAAGATTTATGGAATGGTTAAAAGTGCATGAAAATGGCCAATTTACTCACTCTGAGTTCTCAAAAAGGGTTTCTTCACCCCGGGAAGTTAATTAAATACCATTTGGAGGCATTTAATGTTCGAGCAAAAACGGCTGATTTTCGACAAAAGAGATAACACCCCCCCATTACGTCATGCTTCAGAAATGTGGAAAATGGTCCGTTTTCAAATGTTTTATTTTTGAACGTCAGTTCACATTTGTAGGTGGATCATCAGTGTTAGAGCTAAAATTAGCATGTTTCAAGTGATTTTCATGCTTCCAGGGGCCCAAAACACAAGATTTATGGAATGGTTAAAAGTGCATGAAAATGGCCAATTTACTCACTCTGAGTTCTCAAAAAGGGTTTCTTCACCCCGGGAAGTTAATTAAATACCATTTGGAGGCATTTAATGTTAGAGCAAAAACGGCTGATTTTCGACAAAAGAGATAACACCCCCCCATTACGTCATGCTTCAGAAATGTGGAAAATGGTCCGTTTTCAAATGTTTTATTTTTGAACGTCAGTTCACATTTGTAGGTGGATCATCAGTGTTAGAGCTAAAATTAGCATGTTTAAAGTGATTTTCATGCTTCCAGGGGCTCGGGAAGTTAATTAAATACCATTTGGAGGCATTTAATGTTCGAGCAAAAACGGCTGATTTTCGACAAAAGAGATAACACCCCCCCATTACGTCATGCTTCAGAAATGTGGAAAATGGTCTGTTTTCAAATGTTTTATTTTTGAACATCAGTTCACATTTGTAGGTGGATCATCAGTGTTAGAGCTAAAATTAGCATGTTTAAAGTGATTTTCATGCTTCCAGGGGCTCGGGAAGTGAAATAAATACCATTTGGAGGCATTTAATGTTCGAGCAAAAACGGCTGATTTTCGACAAAAGAGATAACACCCCCCCCATTACGTCATGCTTCAGAAATGTGGAAAATGGTCCGTTTTCAAATGTTTTATTTTTGAACGTCAGTTCACATTTGTAGGTGGATCATCAGTGTTAGAGCTAAAATTAGCATGTTTAAAGTGATTTTCATGCTTCCAGGGGCTCGGGAAGTTAATTAAATACCATTTGGAGGCATTTAATGTTCGAGCAAAAACGGCTGATTTTCGACAAAAGAGATAACACCCCCCCATTACGTCATGCTTCAGAAATGTGGAAAATGGTCCGTTTTCAAATGTTTTATTTTTGAACGTCAGTTCACATTTGTAGGTGGATCATCAGTGTTAGAGCTAAAATTAGCATGTTTAAAGTGATTTTCATGCTTCCAGGGGCCCAAAACACAAGATTTATGGAATGGTTAAAAGTGCATGAAAATGGCCAATTTACTCACTCTGAGTTCTCAAAAAGGGTTTCTTCACCCCGGGAAGTTAATTAAATACCATTTTGGAGGCATTTAATGTTAGAGCAAAAACGGCTGATTTTCGACAAAAGAGATAACACCCCCCCATTACGTCATGCTTCAGAAATGTGGAAAATGGTCCGTTTTCAAATGTTTTATTTTTGAACGTCAGTTCACATTTGTAGGTGGATCATCAGTGTTAGAGCTAAAATTAGCATGTTTAAAGTGATTTTCATGCTTCCAGGGGCCCAAAACACAAGATTTATGGAATGGTTAAAAGTGCATGAAAATGGCCAATTTACTCACTCTGAGTTCTCAAAAAGGGTTTCTTCACCCCGGGAAGTTAATTAAATACCATTTGGAGGCATTTAATGTTCGAGCAAAAACGGCTGATTTTCGACAAAAGAGATAACACCCCCCCATTACGTCATGCTTCAGAAATGTGGAAAATGGTCCGTTTTCAAATGTTTTATTTTTGAACGTCAGTTCACATTTGTAGGTGGATCATCAGTGTTAGAGCTAAAATTAGCATGTTTAAAGTGATTTTCATGCTTCCAGGGGCCCAAAACACAAGATTTATGGAATGGTTAAAAGTGCATGAAAATGGCCAATTTACTCACTCTGAGTTCTCAAAAAGGGTTTCTTCACCCCGGGAAGTTAATTAAATACCATTTGGAGGCATTTAATGTTCGAGCAAAAACGGCTGATTTTCGACAAAAGAGATAACACCCCCCCATTACGTCATGCTTCAGAAATGTGGAAAATGGTCCGTTTTCAAATGTTTTATTTTTGAACGTCAGTTCACATTTGTAGGTGGATCATCAGTGTTAGAGCTAAAATTAGCATGTTTAAAGTGATTTTCATGCTTCCAGGGGCTTGGGAAGTGAAATAAATACCATTTGGAGGCATTTAATGTTCGAGCAAAAACGGCTGATTTTCGACAAAAGAGATAACACCCCCCCATTACGTCATGCTTCAGAAATGTGGAAAATGGTCCGTTTTCAAATGTTTTATTTTTGAACGTCAGTTCACATTTGTAGGTGGATCATCAGTGTTAGAGCTAAAATTAGCATGTTTAAAGTGATTTTCATGCTTCCAGGGGCTCGGGAAGTGAAATAAATACCATTTGGAGGCATTTAATGTTCGAGCAAAAACGGCTGATTTTCGACAAAAGAGATAACACCCCCCCATTACGTCATGCTTCAGAAATGTGGAAAATGGTCCGTTTTCAAATGTTTTATTTTTGAACGTCAGTTCACATTTGTAGGTGGATCATCAGTGTTAGAGCTAAAGTTAGCATGTTTAAAGTGATTTTCATGCTTCCGGGGGCTCGGGAAGTTAATTAAATACCATTTGGAGGCATTTAATGTTCGAGCAAAAACGGCTGATTTTCGACAAAAGAGATAACACCCCCCCCATTACGTCATGCTTCAGAAATGTGGAAAATGGTCCGTTTTCAAATGTTTTATTTTTGAACGTCAGTTCACATTTGTAGGTGGATCATCAGTGTTAGAGCTAAAATTAGCATGTTTAAAGTGATTTTCATGCTTCCAGGGGCCCAAAACACAAGATTTATGGAATGGTTAAAAGTGCATGAAAATGGCCAATTTACTCACTCTGAGTTCTCAAAAAGGGTTTCTTCACCCCGGGAAGTTAATTAAATACCATTTGGAGGCATTTAATGTTCGAGCAAAAACGGCTGATTTTCGACAAAAGAGATAACACCCCCCCATTACGTCATGCTTCAGAAATGTGGAAAATGGTCCGTTTTCAAATGTTTTATTTTTGAACGTCAGTTCACATTTGTAGGTGGATCATCAGTGTTAGAGCTAAAATTAGCATGTTTAAAGTGATTTTCATGCTTCCAGGGGCCCAAAACACAAGATTTATGGAATGGTTAAAAGTGCATGAAAATGGCCAATTTACTCACGCTGAATTCTCAAAAAGGGTTTCTTCACCCCGGGAAGTTAATTAAATACCATTTGGAGGCATTTAATGTTCGAGCAAAAACGGCTGATTTTCGACAAAAGAGATAACACCCCCCCATTACGTTATGCTTCAGAAATGTGGAAAATGGTCCGTTTTAAAATGTTTTATTTTTGAACGTCAGTTCACATTTGTAGGTGGATCATCAGTGTTAGAGCTAAAATTAGCATGTTTAAAGTGATTTTCATGCTTCCAGGGGCTCGGGAAGTTAATTAAATACCATTTGGAGGCATTTAATGTTCGAGCAAAAACGGCTGATTTTCGACAAAAGAGATAACACCCCCCCATTACGTCATGCTTCAGAAATGTGGAAAATGGTCCGTTTTCAAATGTTTTATTTTTGAACGTCAGTTCACATTTGTAGGTGGATCATCAGTGTTAGAGCTAAAATTAGCATGTTTAAAGTGATTTTCATGCTTCCAGGGGCCCAAAACACAAGATTTATGGAATGGTTAAAAGTGCATGAAAATGGCCAATTTACTCACTCTGAGTTCTCAAAAAGGGTTTCTTCACCCCGGGAAGTTAATTAAATACCATTTGGAGGCATTTAATGTTAGAGCAAAAACGGCTGATTTTCGACAAAAGAGATAATACCCCCCCATTACGTCATGCTTCAGAAATGTGGAAAATGGTCCGTTTTCAAATGTTTTATTTTTGAACGTCAGTTCACATTTGTAGGTGGATCATCAGTGTTAGAGCTAAAATTAGCATGTTTAAAGTGATTTTCATGCTTCCAGGGGCTCGGGAAGTGAAATAAATACCATTTGGAGGCATTTAATGCTCGAGCAAAAACGGCTGATTTTCTTCAAAAGAGATAACACCCCCCCATTACGTCATGCTTCAGAAATGTGGAAAATGGTCCGTTTTCAAATGTTTTATTTTTGAACGTCAGTTCACATTTGTAGGTGGATCATCAGTGTTAGAGCTAAAATTAGCATGTTTAAAGTGATTTTCATGCTTCCAGGGGCTCGGGAAGTGAAATAAATACCATTTGGAGGCATTTAATGTTCGAGCAAAAACGGCTGATTTTCGACAAAAGAGATAACACCCCCCCATTACGTCATGCTTCAGAAATGTGGAAAATGGTCCGTTTTCAAATGTTTTATTTTTGAACGTCAGTTCACATTTGTAGGTGGATCATCAGTGTTAGAGCTAAAATTAGCATGTTTAAAGTGATTTTCATGCTTCCAGGGGCCCAAAACACAAGATTTATGGAATGGTTAAAAGTGCATGAAAATGGCCAATTTACTCACTCTGAGTTCTCAAAAAGGGTTTCTTCACCCCGGGAAGTTAATTAAATACCATTTGGAGGCATTTAATGTTAGAGCAAAAACGGCTGATTTTCGACAAAAGAGATAACACCCCCCCATTACGTCATGCTTCAGAAATGTGGAAAATGGTCCGTTTTCAAATGTTTTATTTTTGAACGTCAGTTCACATTTGTAGGTGGATCATCAGTGTTAGAGCTAAAATTAGCATGTTTAAAGTGATTTTCATGCTTCCAGGGGCCCAAAACACAATATTTATGGAATGGTTAAAAGTGCATGAAAATGGCCAATTTACTCACTCTGAGTTCTCAAAAAGGGTTTCTTCACCCCGGGAAGTTAATTAAATACCATTTGGAGGCATTTAATGTTCGAGCAAAAACGGCTGATTTTCGACAAAAGAGATAACACCCCCCCATTACGTCATGCTTCAGAAATGTGGAAAATGGTCCGTTTTCAAATGTTTTATTTTTGAACGTCAGTTCACATTTGTAGGTGGATCATCAGTGTTAGAGCTAAAATTAGCATGTTTAAAGTGATTTTCATGCTTCCAGGGGCCCAAAACACAAGATTTATGGAATGGTTAAAAGTGCATGAAAATGGCCAATTTACTCACTCTGAGTTCTCAAAAAGGGTTTCTTCACCCCGGGAAGTTAATTAAATACCATTCGGAGGCATTTAATGTTCGAGCAAAAACGGCTGATTTTCGACAAAAGAGATAACACCCCCCCATTACGTCATGCTTCAGAAATGTGGAAAATGGTCCGTTTTCAAATGTTTTATTTTTGAACGTCAGTTCACATTTGTAGGTGGATCATCAGTGTTAGAGCTAAAATTAGCATGTTTAAAGTGATTTTCATGCTTCCAGGGGCTCGGGAAGTGAAATAAATACCATTTGGAGGCATTTAATGTTCGAGCAAAAACGGCTGATTTTCGACAAAAGAGATAACACCCCCCCATTACGTCATGCTTCAGAAATGTGGAAAATGGTCCGTTTTCAAATGTTTTATTTTTGAACGTCAGTTCACATTTGTAGGTGGATCATCAGTGTTAGAGCTAAAATTAGCATGTTTAAAGTGATTTTCATGCTTCCAGGGGCTCGGGAAGTGAAATAAATACCATTTGGAGGCATTTAATGTTCGAGCAAAAACAGCTGATTTTCGACAAAAGAGATAACACCCCCCCATTACGTCATGCTTCAGAAATGTGGAAAATGGTCCGTTTTCAAATGTTTTATTTTTGAACGTCAGTTCACATTTGTAGGTGGATCATCAGTGTTAGAGCTAAAATTAGCATGTTTAAAGTGATTTTCATGCTTCCAGGGGCCCAAAACACAAGATTTATGGAATGGTTAAAAGTGCATGAAAATGGCCAATTTACTCACTCTGAGTTCTCAAAAAGGGTTTCTTCACCCCGGGAAGTTAATTAAATACCATTTGGAGGCATTTAATGTTCGAGCAAAAACGGCTGATTTTCGACAAAAGAGATAACACCCCCCCATTACGTCATGCTTCAGAAATGTGGAAAATGGTCCGTTTTCAAATGTTTTATTTTTGAACGTCAGTTCACATTTGTAGGTGGATCATCAGTGTTAGAGCTAAAATTAGCATGTTTAAAGTGATTTTCATGCTTCCAGGGGCTCGGGAAGTTAATTAAATACCATTTGGAGGCATTTAATGTTCGAGCAAAAACGGCTGATTTTCGACAAAAGAGATAACACCCCCCCATTACGTCATGCTTCAGAAATGTGGAAAATGGTCCGTTTTCAAATGTTTTATTTTTGAACGTCAGTTCACATTTGTAGGTGGATCATCAGTGTTAGAGCTAAAATTAGCATGTTTAAAGTGATTTTCATGCTTCCAGGGGCTCGGGAAGTGAAATAAATACCATTTGGAGGCATTTAATGTTCGAGCAAAAACGGCTGATTTTCGACAAAAGAGATAACACCCCCCCATTACGTCATGCTTCAGAAATGTGGAAAATGGTCCGTTTTCAAATGTTTTATTTTTGAACGTCAGTTCACATTTGTAGGTGGATCATCAGTGTTAGAGCTAAAATTAGCATGTTTAAAGTGATTTTCATGCTTCCAGGGGCTCGGGAAGTTAATTAAATACCATTTGGAGGCATTTAATGTTCGAGCAAAAACGGCTGATTTTCGACAAAAGAGATAACACCCCCCCATTACGTCATGCTTTAGAAATGTGGAAAATGGTCCGTTTTCAAATGTTTTATTTTTGAACGTCAGTTCACATTTGTAGGTGGATCATCAGTGTTAGAGCTAAAATTAGCATGTTTAAAGTGATTTTCATGCTTCCAGGGGCCCAAAACACAAGATTTATGGAATGGTTAAAAGTGCATGAAAATGGCCAATTTACTCACTCTGAGTTCTCAAAAAGGGTTTCTTCACCCCGGGAAGTTAATTAAATACCATTTGGAGGCATTTAATGTTAGAGCAAAAACGGCTGATTTTCGACAAAAGAGATAACACCCCCCCATTACGTCATGCTTCAGAAATGTGGAAAATGGTCCGTTTTCAAATGTTTTATTTTTGAACGTCAGTTCACATTTGTAGGTGGATCATCAGTGTTAGAGCTAAAATTAGCATGTTTAAAGTGATTTTCATGCTTCCAGGGGCCCAAAACACAAGATTTATGGAATGGTTAAAAGTGCATGAAAATGGCCAATTTACTCACTCTGAGTTCTCAAAAAGGGTTTCTTCACCCCGGGAAGTTAATTAAATACCATTTGGAGGCATTTAATGTTCGAGCAAAAACGGCTGATTTTCGACAAAAGAGATAACACCCCCCCATTACGTCATGCTTCAGAAATGTGGAAAATGGTCCGTTTTCAAATGTTTTATTTTTGAACGTCAGTTCACATTTGTAGGTGGATCATCAGTGTTAGACCTAAAATTAGCATGTTTAAAGTGATTTTCATGCTTCCAGGGGCCCAAAACACAAGATTTATGGAATGGTTAAAAGTGCATGAAAATGGCCAATTTACTCACTCTGAGTTCTCAAAAAGGGTTTCTTCACCCCGGGAAGTTAATTAAATACCATTTGGAGGCATTTAATGTTCGAGCAAAAACGGCTGATTTTCGACAAAAGAGATAACACCCCCACATTACGTCATGCTTCAGAAATGTGGAAAATGGTCCGTTTTCAAATGTTTTATTTTTGAACGTCAGTTCACATTTGTAGGTGGATCATCAGTGTTAGAGCTAAAATTAGCATGTTTAAAGTGATTTTCATGCTTCCAGGGGCTTGGGAAGTGAAATAAATACCATTTGGAGGCATTTAATGTTCGAGCAAAAACGGCTGATTTTCGACAAAAGAGATAACACCCCCCCATTACGTCATGCTTCAGAAATGTGGAAAATGGTCCGTTTTCAAATGTTTTATTTTTGAACGTCAGTTCACATTTGTAGGTGGATCATCAGTGTTAGAGCTAAAATTAGCATGTTTAAAGTGATTTTCATGCTTCCAGGGGCTCGGGAAGTGAAATAAATACCATTTGGAGGCATTTAATGTTCGAGCAAAAACGGCAGATTTTCGACAAAAGAGATAACACCCCCCCCATTACGTCATGCTTCAGAAATGTGGAAAATGGTCCGTTTTCAAATGTTTTATTTTTGAACGTCAGTTCACATTTGTAGGTGGATCATCAGTGTTAGAGCTAAAATTAGCATGTTTAAAGTGATTTTCATGCTTCCAGGGGCTCGGGAAGTGAAATAAATACCATTTGGAGGCATTTAATGTTCGAGCAAAAACGGCTGATTTTCGACAAAAGAGATAACACCCCCCCATTACGTCATGCTTCAGAAATGTGGAAAATGGTCCGTTTTCAAATGTTTTATTTTTGAACGTCAGTTCACATTTGTAGGTGGATCATCATTGTTAGAGCTGAAATTAGCATGTTTAAAGTGATTTTCATGCTTCCAGGGGCTCGGGAAGTGAAATAAATACCATTTGGAGGCATTTAATGTTCGAGCAAAAACGGCTGATTTTCGACAAAAGAGATAACACCCCCCCATTACGTCATGCTTCAGAAATGTGGAAAATGGTCCGTTTTCAAATGTTTTATTTTTGAACGTCAGTTCACATTTGTAGGTGGATCATCAGTGTTAGAGCTAAAATTAGCATGTTTAAAGTGATTTTCATGCTTCCAGGGGCTCGGGAAGTTAATTAAATACCATTTGGAGGCATTTAATGTTCGAGCAAAAACGGCTGATTTTCGACAAAAGAGATAACACCCCCCCATTACGTCATGCTTCAGAAATGTGGAAAATGGTCCGTTTTCAAATGTTTTATTTTTGAACGTCAGTTCACATTTGTAGGTGGATCATCAGTGTTAGTGCTAAAATTAGCATGTTTAAAGTGATTTTCATGCTTCCAGGGGCCCAAAACACAAGATTTATGGAATGGTTAAAAGTGCATGAAAATGGCCAATTTACTCACTCTGAGTTCTCAAAAAGGGTTTCTTCACCCCGGGAAGTTAATTAAATACCATTTGGAGGCATTTAATGTTAGAGCAAAAACGGCTGATTTTCGACAAAAGAGATAATACCCCCCCATTACGTCATGCTTCAGAAATGTGGAAAATGGTCCGTTTTCAAATGTTTTATTTTTGAACGTCAGTTCACATTTGTAGGTGGATCATCAGTGTTAGAGCTAAAATTAGCATGTTTAAAGTGATTTTCATGCTTCCAGGGGCTCGGGAAGTGAAATAAATACCATTTGGAGGCATTTAATGTTCGAGCAAAAACGGCTGATTTTCGACAAAAGAGATAACACCCCCCCATTACGTCATGCTTCAGAAATGTGGAAAATGGTCCGTTTTCAAATGTTTTATTTTTGAACGTCAGTTCACATTTGTAGGTGGATCATCAGTGTTAGAGCTAAAATTAGCATGTTTAAAGTGATTTTCATGCTTCCAGGGGCTCGGGAAGTGAAATAAATACCATTTGGAGGCATTTAATGTTCGAGCAAAAACGGCTGATTTTCGACAAAAGAGATAACACCCCCCCATTACGTCATGCTTCAGAAATGTGGAAAATGGTCCGTTTTCAAATGTTTTATTTTTGAACGTCAGTTCACATTTGTAGGTGGATCATCAGTGTTAGAGCTAAAATTAGCATGTTTAAAGTGATTTTCATGCTTCCAGGGGCCCAAAACACAAGATTTATGGAATGGTTAAAAGTGCATGAAAATGGCCAATTTACTCACTCTGAGTTCTCAAAAAGGGTTTCTTCACCCCGGGAAGTTAATTAAATACCATTTGGAGGCATTTAATGTTAGAGCAAAAACGGCTGATTTTCGACAAAAGAGATAACACCCCCCCATTACGTCATGCTTCAGAAATGTGGAAAATGGTCCGTTTTCAAATGTTTTATTTTTGAACGTCAGTTCACATTTGTAGGTGGATCATCAGTGTTAGAGCTAAAATTAGCATGTTTAAAGTGATTTTCATGCTTCCAGGGGCCCAAAACACAAGATTTATGGAATGGTTAAAAGTGCATGAAAATGGCCAATTTACTCACTCTGAGTTCTCAAAAAGGGTTTCTTCACCCCGGGAAGTTAATTAAATACCATTTGGAGGCATTTAATGTTCGAGCAAAAACGGCTGATTTTCGACAAAAGAGATAACACCCCCCCATTACGTCATGCTTCAGAAATGTGGAAAATGGTCCGTTTTCAAAAGTTTTATTTTTGAACGTCAGTTCACATTTGTAGGTGGATCATCAGTGTTAGAGCTAAAATTAGCATGTTTAAAGTGATTTTCATGCTTCCAGGGGCCCAAAACACAAGATTTATGGAATGGTTAAAAGTGCATGAAAATGGCCAATTTACTCACTCTGAGTTCTCAAAAAGGGTTTCTTCACCCCGGGAAGTTAATTAAATACCATTCGGAGGCATTTAATGTTCGAGCAAAAACGGCTGATTTTCGACAAAAGAGATAACACCCCCCCATTACGTCATGCTTCAGAAATGTGGAAAATGGTCCGTTTTCAAATGTTTTATTTTTGAACGTCAGTTCACATTTGTAGGTGGATCATCAGTGTTAGAGCTAAAATTAGCATGTTTAAAGTGATTTTCATGCTTCCAGGGGCTCGGGAAGTGAAATAAATACCATTTGGAGGCATTTAATGTTCGAGCAAAAACGGCTGATTTTCGACAAAAGAGATAACACCCCCCCATTACGTCATGCTTCAGAAATGTGGAAAATGGTCCGTTTTCAAATGTTTTATTTTTGAACGTCAGTTCACATTTGTAGGTGGATCATCAGTGTTAGAGCTAAAATTAGCATGTTTAAAGTGATTTTCATGCTTCCAGGGGCTCGGGAAGTGAAATAAATACCATTTGGAGGCATTTAATGTTCGAGCAAAAACGGCTGATTTTCGACAAAAGAGATAACACCCCCCCATTACGTCATGCTTCAGAAATGTGGAAAATGGTCCGTTTTCAAATGTTTTATTTTTGAACGTCAGTTCACATTTGTAGGTGGATCATCAGTGTTAGAGCTAAAATTAGCATGTTTAAAGTGATTTTCATGCTTCCAGGGGCCCAAAACACAAGATTTATGGAATGGTTAAAAGTGCATGAAAATGGCCAATTTACTCACTCTGAGTTCTCAAAAAGGGTTTCTTCACCCCGGGAAGTTAATTAAATACCATTTGGAGGCATTTAATGTTCGAGCAAAAACGGCTGATTTTCGACAAAAGAGATAACACCCCCCCATTACGTCATGCTTCAGAAATGTGGAAAATGGTCCGTTTTCAAATGTTTTATTTTTGAACGTCAGTTCACATTTGTAGGTGGATCATCAGTGTTAGAGCTAAAATTAGCATGTTTAAAGTGATTTTCATGCTTCCAGGGGCTCGGGAAGTTAATTAAATACCATTTGGAGGCATTTAATGTTCGAGCAAAAACGGCTGATTTTCGACAAAAGAGATAACACCCCCCCATTACGTCATGCTTCAGAAATGTGGAAAATGGTCCGTTTTCAAATGTTTTATTTTTGAACGTCAGTTCACATTTGTAGGTGGATCATCAGTGTTAGAGCTAAAATTAGCATGTTTAAAGTGATTTTCATGCTTCCAGGGGCCCAAAACACAAGATTTATGGAATGGTTAAAAGTGCATGAAAATGGCCAATTTACTCACTCTGAGTTCTCAAAAAGGGTTTCTTCACCCCGGGAAGTTAATTAAATACCATTTGGAGGCATTTAATGTTCGAGCAAAAACGGCTGATTTTCGACAAAAGAGATAACACCCCCCCATTATGTCATGCTTCAGAAATGTGGAAAATGGTCCGTTTTCAAATGTTTTATTTTTGAACGTCAGTTCATATGGCCGAGATACCTGCCACCCCCTCGCAACACAATCCCCAAGGATGGGAAACCGGAAAGAGTTCTGAACTTTTGGAAGACGGGAGGGAGTGACCCTCCCGGCCGTATTTATTAAAATATGAAACAAAATTAAAAACATGAAAATAACAGTTTCATATTATGTACAATTTCATTTCCACATTTGCGATGTTTGGCTAACCTTAACATATGCTCTAATACAAAGGTTCTCCTAGCCGAACTAATATCCTACAAAATATTAACTTGTAATTTGAAATTGTACATCCTAACGTTTAAGGGCCAACGGCAAGGTCGTAACCGGTGTCAAGATCCCTAAACCAGAAATGACCCCCTCACTTGTGAGGGGCGACCGCACAGAGGCGTACCTCAAGTGCCACTACCAATTTCCCTTGACTTGACGGGGGCCCCATTAAACTCAACGCCACTTAAAGGTCGTTCGAGGACTCGTGTGAGGTATCTAGAAGGTAGCGTAGACCCCCCTCCCAAACCCCACACAACTTACCACATCTGCCGTCGCAGATGACCTGGCCCCGGGAAATTCTCCAGGAGGGGGCTGTAACCCCTCCTACCCAGGAAGGGGCCTTGACCGCCTTTTCTTTCCTTTCGGCGGCCCATCCTTAGAAGGAACCGCCTCCCCGTTGAGGGGCCAATGGCCACCTCCCTCGAGCGCTCCCATCCGTAATGGGTGACGCCCACTCATAGGGATCTACCAATTAGTGCTCACCGATCATGACCTTACCGCCCGACAATAAATACGACAAACTATCTAAAACTAACTTACTAAAGAATTATATATTATAAGCATGATTATTGATCAACACTAGTGCAAATACTTTATTTGAAAATATCCAATACATGACCATCTTTATTGCAGATTCAAAATATCACGACAGTCGTCACAACCTGAAAGAAAATAGAGTCACCACATCAAAACTTTATTCACAACAAGTAGCTGTCCTCAGGGGCTGGTGGGTGGGTCAAAATTGGCTCTTCGTTCCGTCTCGAGCTCACGTGCAGCGAGGAGGTGCAGCTTCAGAGCACAGGAACAAGAGGATGCTTTCTTGGCTTGTTGCTCCTTTTATCCGTCTTCAGGGCGGGCGTACACCCGCCCCTGCCTGCCCCAAAGGGCGTGGCCGGCCGCGTCAGTGTCTAGGCCAGCCCACTCCAGGGCGGGAAAAAAGGCGCGCCCCGGCTACGCCGCTCCGGGCATACCAGCCGAGGCTCGCCTCCCGCCCAAGATGGCTTCCCGGGGGGATCGTGGTACTCAACCATACGTTCGGGGGGACCGAATGGTCGCCCCTTTCCATATGGCCGAGATACCCGCCACCCCCTCGCAACACAATCCCCAAGGATGGGAAACCGGAAACAGTTCTGAACTTTTGGAAGACGGGAGGGAGTGACCCTCCCGGCCGTATTTATTAAAATATGAAACAAAATTAAAAACATAAAAATAACAGTTTCATATTATGTACAATTTCATTTCCACATTTGCGATGTTTGGCTAACCTTAACATATGCTCTAATACAAAGGTTCTCCTAGCCGAACTAACATCCTACAAAATATTAACTTGTAATTTGAAATTGTACATCCTAACGTTTAAGGGCCAACGGCAAGGTCGTAACCGGTGTCAAGATCCCTAAACCAGAAATGACCCCCTCACTTGTGAGGGGCGACCGCACAGAGGCGTACCTCAAGTGCCACTACCAATTTCCCTTGACTTGACGGGGGCCCCATTAAACTCGACGCCACTTAAAGGTCGTTCGAGGACTCGTGTGAGGTATCTAGAAGGTAGCGTAGACCCCCCTCCCAAACCCCACACAACTTACCACATCTGCCGTCGCAGATGACCTGGCCCCGGGAAATTCTCCAGGAGGGGGCTGTAACCCCTCCTACCCAGGAAGGGGCCTTGACCGCCTTTCCTTTCCTTTCGGCGGCCCATCCTTAGAAGGAACCGCCTCCCCGTTGAGGGGCCAATGGCCACCTCCCTCGAGCGCTCCCATCCGTAATGGGTGACGCCCACTCATAGGGATCTACCAATTAGTGCTCACCGATCATGACCTTACCGCCACAGGCCGGATAGTTGACCGGCTATCCGGACCCCCCACAAAACTCCTACCTAAAGGTCATGTCTTAAAGTCTTTAGCCAAGCTACCACGTCTCCTATGAGTAACTCGTTCCCCACCCGGGACAAGTGAACACCATCCCCCAAATACATACTGTCACCAGTAATACAACCATGCGAAATCGAATGCAGTGTATTGGAACGGAACAATCTACTCACTTTGTTATTGATTTTTCTTACTGAATGATTCAGAGCAGAAACAGAAATAGCCCCCCGCCATACTTTTCGTGGGATCATATGGGACCATGCAATCGTGCACCCTGGAACTCTCCTCGCCAACCAACTTACAGTGGAAAGCATCGCCTCAAGAAGAAGTCGTCTACCAGTGGTGACCAAATCATTACCCCCAAGATGTACTATGACTATAGACGGCGGTGACCTCGTCCGCCCTAGCAAACCCTCGAAAAATGATTGAAACTGGTCAATACAGAGTCCGCCCCTTCCGTAGAAGGACACCCTGTACCCGTATTCCCCAGCCACGTGAATCATATCACCTGCTTTGAATACGTCCGCGGCACGCCTCACGTATGAGTGGCCCACGACCCACACCTCCTCTTTCACAGCCGGTGATGTCTGACCGCTGGCCCGGTGTTGGGTCGACTGCATAGTCGGCCCCGCCTCGTAGGCTTGCGCAACTGAAACCAAACAAAAACAAGAAGCGTGAGTACATCATTACAGCTTCACAACATGTGCAACCGCACATACCTCTTATAACAATTGGAGGACCAACGCCCCACACGTTTAACTTGTTCGACATTCAGACCCCTGGCTGTAGCCTCTGTAGCAGCCCCTATCCGAAAGGAATGGGTCCCAAACTCGCCCGGGTTCAAGCCCGCAGCAGTAATCGACATCGCAAGCACCCGCTGAAACTGAAACCTCGTCAGTGGGGTGGTGTCAGCGTGTCTCAACAAGGTCCCCCCCCATGATGCCACTCTGTGTGCCAAATATTCCTCTACACAACTCACCGGGCACATGGAGGACCCAGGTATCCTTTGTATGATTATGCAATCACCCCTTGCACCCTGATCGGTCTTGGACCTGACGAACGAGAGAGTCATCGTCCCCCCTCCGATCTGAACGTGCTCTCGGCACAGTCCCCCCATCACATCCTGCTTGTTTCTCGCCACTAGTTCGCTTACTCGCATAGCCCCATGGAATGCCAGCGTAAAAGCGGCTCGAAATAACACCGTTTCATACTGGGATAAACATGTTGCAGGGAGTTTAGATAATAACAGGGCCAACCTATCCAAACCTATCGGGCGCCTTTCATCTACTCTGCGACCCTCAAGGCGTTGCCACCCACGTAGCGCTTTTTGTACAACGAAAGACGCTGTCGGGTCCTGGATCCCATGAGCCCTAGCCACAAAGGAAATGGCGGCCCGATGCCTCTGGGCCGTAGCCACTGATTTGCCTGCATGACGTAACGACAGCAGGAATTTCACTACCAACTCCTCCTGACCCCAAAGCTCCCCTCTAGCCGCCCCCACAAAGGCCCAATAGGAACGGAACGCCCCTTCATATGCCTTCCTCGTCCTGGGTGCTAAACTCTCTCCCACGAGGTCCTGTAGTTCTGGGCACCGAGAGACCAGAGAGCTCCGGGAAAGGGTGCTGCCACCGGGTCCGCTGTGGGCAGAAAACCCCAGAAGGCCTGCATATGAAAACGAGAAAGCGCATCAGCCGCTTGGTTCATCACCCCCGGGACATGTCGTGCCCTAAATAGTACATTCAATTGCATACACAATAACACAATTTCTTTGAGCAATCTCAGAATCCATTTGCATCGTGCTGCCTGGCTATTGATACACTCAACAACGGTCATATTATCAGACCAGAATACCACCGAGTGATCTCTGAACCCCTCAGGCCAAGTTCTCAGGGCCACCAGTATGGGAAAAAGTTCTAGGAAAGCAATATTGCTCGTCAGACCACTATCATGCCACCATGACGGCCATTTTTGTGCCGACCACTGTGTGCCGAATATGGCACCAAAACCAATGCTCCCTGCCGAATCCGTCCACAGCCCTAGCTCCTCAGAGGACACGGCGGTTTTGTTCCAGACAATTCGACCATTGAAATCCGCCAGAAATGCCAGCCAAATGCGCATGTCCTGGTGAACCTCTGCCGAGAGCCTTGTGCGATGATGACCCTCCCTCAAGCCGACCATGGCTTGAGCGATCGAGCGAGAAAAAGGGGCGGGCCATCGGTATAACTCTCAGGGCAAAATTCAACTGTCCCACCAATTGCTGTAATTGATGTAGCTTCACCTTAGACTCACTTATACACATCTGCAAGGATGCCCTGAATTTTAACACTTTGTCATCTGGTAAACGAAAACAACCTTCTTTGGAATCGAGCTCGATCCCCAGAAACTCAAGGCAAGTCGAGGGACCCACAGTCTTACCTGGTGCCAATGGCACGCCAAATTGATTCATCAAGACACTAAATGCAGTCAAAGCCTGTCCACATTCTGGATCACCGGCTGCCCCCAGAAACAAAAAGTCATCGAGATAATGCATAACATGTTTAAACCCCGTCTTCCTTGTGAAGACCCATTGCAGGAAGCAACTGAACTTTTCGAAATAGGCACACGATATAGAGCACCCCATCGGCATGCACCTATCCATGTAGTAGTGACCCTGAAACATGAAACCAAGGAGACGCTGATCGTCTGGATGTACCGGGAGCAACCGGAACGCTGACTCGATATCACATTTTGCCATCAGCGCTCCGGGCCCCAGGCGATTCAATATGGCTACGGCCTCATCGAAGGATGCGTACCGCACCGAACACACTTCCGGGTCTATTGCCTCGTTTACGGAAAGACCACGTGGGGCTGATAAGTTATGTATCAGCCGAAACTCACCCGGGTCCTTCTTGGGGACCACCCCTAAAGGGGAACAAACAAAGTTAGCAACTGGTGGCACATTAAATGGACCGGCGACTCGACCTCGAGCCACCTCTTTCCCGATCTTTTCCTGTACCACGGTCGTATGCTGTAAGACCGATATCTGGTTTTTACATTTTGCTATACCCCGGAACTCCCTCACTGGGATGCGGAAACCATACGAAAATCCGTCCCGTAACACCCCAGCGGAAGCGTGATCCGGGTATTCACTGAGCCAGGGAATCATTGCCATGGTATCAATCGGAGTAGGTAAAGGCGCCCCTCGGACTATGTCAGACCTGTTTGGCGCCTCCTCTACCCCCGTTATCACCCGTTTTGGCTCTGCACATGGACTCAGGATGGGATGATTGCCCGCACCCCCCACATTCGTGCCTAAATTTGCATGACCCCTGTGGCCTAGTACATTTCCCCCTGTTAAAGTTCCAACAAACCCCCCTTTTACCTGCGTTGCCGGTCGGCCTCGAGTGATTGTCGTTACTCGTACCCGATCGAAAGGGCGTCCCCGCATATTGGCGGGGGGATTCACCCACGTAACTCCCTACCAATGGCACCTTCAACATACCAGAATCCTCCATTTTGGACCAGGACACAGAATCATAACAATCCCAAGTTAAGTTTTTATCGTGCTCTTTTGCTTTTCTGAAAACATTGTCGTAACAAAACCAATGGTTGCCCTCATGAGACACTGAATACCCCATGATCCGTGACTGATAAATCGGCAATTCGGACAGCAATTCGGGCCTACGTTCACCTAAGATGGATGTAAAAACCCCCCATGCTTTGCCCCAATTACCAATGTTTTCCTTTACCTTAAAGGCGGCCATCTTTGCGCGCCAAACACTCGGATGCATGAGCTCCTTTTGACTCTTAACATGCTCCATCTCATAATGATCGGTAAGCAACGAGAAAATGTTTATATACTCCCCTGCCCATATCTTCTCCTTGATAGCCAAAGGGACATGTTGACCCAACCTTTCCCTTCGAGAGGGTGCCGACTCATCCCTCGCAATCGGCAATGGCCGCTTACCTGAACCGGAAGCTGTATCTGCGACTGGACCTGATCCAGATGGTTTCTCAACTGCCGCAGCCGGCGATGGTGCCTTCGTCGCTTCCCTTGTTTCCCGCAGCTGTTTCATCAACACCTGCGCGTCATCAGCCGTGGCGCCCTTGCTACCTTCACCCAACCACGCTGCTAATTGTGCCGCCAGCTCAGGCGGCATATCCTCCCCGGACACGGGGGTGACCACTACGGGAATCGGATTTCCTTCCCCCGGGACCGGAGTGGGTGCTTCGAGCGGAGTACAGGGAACTGGGACGTCTCCCCCCGCTGTTCCCCTCCTGGGCCTCTTGCCTTTTCCCCCTGGAGCTGTTCCCGCCAGAGGACGTTTCGGCCCCCCTTCCTCGTCTTTCTCCGCCATACGCTTCTTTAGGTCGGTTACCTCTTTCATGAGAACTCGCAGCATCTGTTCGGTAGTCAATCGTTTTCCCACCTTCTTAGGCATTCTCCGACAGAGTATCTGCAAAACAAACAAGAAGATTATAACGCTCAAAATTGGCTCTTCGTTCCGTCTCGAGCTCACGTGCAGCGAGGAGGTGCAGCTTCAGAGCACAGGAACAAGAGGATGCTTTCTTGGCTTGTTGCTCCTTTTATCCGTCTTCAGGGCGGGCGTACACCCGCCCCTGCCTGCCCCAAAGGGCGTGGCCGGCCGCGTCAGTGTCTAGGCCAGCCCACTCCAGGGCGGGAAAAAAGGCGCGCCCCGGCTACGCCGCTCCGGGCATACCAGCCGAGGCTCGCCTCCCGCCCAAGATGGCTTCCCGGGGGGATCGTGGTACTCAACCATACGTTCGGGGGGACCGAATGGTCGCCCCTTTCCACATTTGTAGGTGGATCATCAGTGTTAGAGCTAAAATTAGCATGTTTAAAGTGATTTTCATGCTTCCAGGGGCTCGGGAAGTTAATTAAATACCATTTGGAGGCATTTAATGTTCGAGCAAAAACGGCTGATTTTCGACAAAAGAGATAACACCCCCCCATTACGTCATGCTTCAGAAATGTGGAAAATGGTCCGTTTTCAAATGTTTTATTTTTGAACGTCAGTTCACATTTGTAGGTGGATCATCAGTGTTAGAGCTAAAATTAGCATGTTTAAAGTGATTTTCATGCTTCCAGGGGCTCGGGAAGTGAAATAAATACCATTTGGAGGCATTTAATGTTCGAGCAAAAACGGTTGATTTTCGACAAAAGAGATAACACCCCCCCATTACGTCATGCTTCAGAAATGTGGAAAATGGTCCGTTTTCAAATGTTTTATTTTTGAACGTCAGTTCACATTTGTAGGTGGATCATCAGTGTTAGAGCTAAAATTAGCATGTTTAAAGTGATTTTCATGCTTCCAGGGGCTCGGGAAGTTAATTAAATACCATTTGGAGGCATTTAATGTTCGAGCAAAAACGGCTGATTTTCGACAAAAGAGATAACACCCCCCCATTACGTCATGCTTCAGAAATGTGGAAAATGGTCCGTTTTCAAATGTTTTATTTTTGAACGTCAGTTCACATTTGTAGGGGGATCATCAGTGTTAGAGCTAAAATTAGCATGTTTAAAGTGATTTTCATGCTTCCAGGGGCCCAAAACACAAGATTTATGGAATGGTTAAAAGTGCATGAAAATGGCCAATTTACTCACTCTGAGTTCTCAAAAAGGGTTTCTTCACCCCGGGAAGTTAATTAAATACCATTTGGAGGCATTTAATGTTAGAGCAAAAACGGCTGATTTTCGACAAAAGAGATAACACCCCCCCATTACGTCATGCTTCAGATATGTGGAAAATGGTCCGTTTTCAAATGTTTTATTTTTGAACGTCAGTTCACATTTGTAGGTGGATCATCAGTGTTAGAGCTAAAATTAGCATGTTTAAAGTGATTTTCATGCTTCCAGGGGCCCAAAACACAAGATTTATGGAATGGTTAAAAGTGCATGAAAATGGCCAATTTACTCACTCTGAGTTCTCAAAAAGGGTTTCTTCACCCCGGGAAGTTAATTAAATACCATTTGGAGGCATTTAATGTTCGAGCAAAAACGGCTGATTTTCGACAAAAGAGATAACACCCCCCCATTACGTCATGCTTCAGAAATGTGGAAAATGGTCCGTTTTCAAATGTTTTATTTTTGAACGTCAGTTCACATTTGTAGGTGGATCATCAGTGTTAGAGCTAAAATTAGCATGTTTAAAGTGATTTTCATGCTTCCAGGGGCCCAAAACACAAGATTTATGGAATGGTTAAAAGTGCATGAAAATGGCCAATTTACTCACTCTGAGTTCTCAAAAAGGGTTTCTTCACCCCGGGAAGTTAATTAAATACCATTTGAAGGCATTTAATGTTCGAGCAAAAACGGCTGATTTTCGACAAAAGAGATAACACCCCACCATTACGTCATGCTTCAGAAATGTGGAAAATGGTCCGTTTTCAAATGTTTTATTTTTGAACGTCAGTTCACATTTGTAGGTGGATCATCAGTGTTAGAGCTAAAATTAGCATGTTTAAAGTGATTTTCATGCTTCCAGGGGCTCGGGAAGTGAAATAAATACCATTTGGAGGCATTTAATGTTCGAGCAAAAACGGCTGATTTTCGACAAAAGAGATAACACCCCCCCCATTACGTCATGCTTCAGAAATGTGGAAAATGGTCCGTTTTCAAATGTTTTATTTTTGAACGTCAGTTCACATTTGTAGGTGGATCATCAGTGTTAGAGCTAAAATTAGCATGTTTAAAGTGATTTTCATGCTTCCAGGGGCTCAGGAAGTGAAATAAATACCATTTGGAGGCATTTAATGTTCGAGCAAAAAAGGCTGATTTTCCACAAAAGAGATAACACCCCCCCATTACGTCATGCTTCAGAAATGTGGAAAATGGTCCGTGTTCAAATGTTTTATTTTTGAACGTCAGTTCACATTTGTAGGTGGATCATCAGTGTTAGAGCTAAAATTAGCATGTTTAAAGTGATTTTCATGCTTCCAGGGGCTCGGGAAGTGAAATAAATACCATTTGGAGGCATTTAATGTTCGAGCAAAAACGGCTGATTTTCGACAAAAGAGATAACACCCCCCCCATTACGTCATGCTTCAGAAATGTGGAAAATGGTCCGTTTTCAAATGTTTTATTTTTGAACGTCAGTTCACATTTGTAGGTGGATCATCAGTGTTAGAGCTAAAATTAGCATGTTTAAAGTGATTTTCATGCTTCCAGGGGCTCGGGAAGTGAAATAAATACCATTTGGAGGCATTTAATGTTCGAGCAAAAACGGCTGATTTTCGACAAAAGAGATAACACCCCCCCATTACGTCATGCTTCAGAAATGTGGAAAATGGTCCGTTTTCAAATGTTTTATTTTTGAACGTCAGTTCACATTTGTAGGTGGATCATCAGTGTTAGAGCTAAAATTAGCATGTTTAAAGTGATTTTCATGCTTCCAGGGGCCCAAAACACAAGATTTATGGAATGGTTAAAAGTGCATGAAAATGGCCAATTTACTCACTCTGAGTTCTCAAAAAGGGTTTCTTCACCCCGGGAAGTTAATTAAATACCATTTGGAGGCATTTAATGTTCGAGCAAAAACGGCTGATTTTCGACAAAAGAGATAACACCCCCCCATTACGTCATGCTTCAGAAATGTGGAAAATGGTCCGTTTTCAAATGTTTTATTTTTGAACGTCAGTTCACATTTGTAGGTGGATCATCAGTGTTAGAGCTAAAATTAGCATGTTTAAAGTGATTTTCATGCTTCCAGGGGCCCAAAACACAAGATTTATGGAATGGTTAAAAGTGCATGAAAATGGCCAATTTACTCACTCTGAGTTCTCAAAAAGGGTTTCTTCACCCCGGGAAGTTAATTAAATACCATTTGGAGGCATTTAATGTTAGAGCAAAAACGGCTGATTTTCGACAAAAGAGATAATACCCCCCCATTACGTCATGCTTCAGAAATGTGGAAAATGGTCCGTTTTCAAATGTTTTATTTTTGAACGTCAGTTCACATTTGTAGGTGGATCATCAGTGTTAGAGCTAAAATTAGCATGTTTAAAGTGATTTTCATGCTTCCAGGGGCTCAGGAAGTGAAATAAATACCATTTGGAGGCATTTAATGTTCGAGCAAAAACGGCTGATTTTCGACAAAAGAGATAACACCCCCCCATTACGTCATGCTTCAGAAATGTGGAAAATGGTCCGTTTTCAAATGTTTTATTTTTGAACGTCAGTTCACATTTGTAGGTGGATCATCAGTGTTAGAGCTAAAATTTGCATGTTTAAAGTGATTTTCATGCTTCCAGGGGCTCGGGAAGTGAAATAAATACCATTTGGAGGCATTTAATGTTCGAGCAAAAACGGCTGATTTTCGACAAAAGAGATAACACCCCCCCATTACGTCATGCTTCAGAAATGTGGAAAATGGTCCGTTTTCAAATGTTTTATTTTTGAACGTCAGTTCACATTTGTAGGTGGATCATCAGTGTTAGAGCTAAAATTAGCATGTTTAAAGTGATTTTCATGCTTCCAGGGGCCCAAAACACAAGATTTATGGAATGGTTAAAAGTGCATGAAAATGGCCAATTTACTCACTCTGAGTTCTCAAAAAGGGTTTCTTCACCCCGGGAAGTTAATTAAATACCATTTGGAGGCATTTAATGTTAGAGCAAAAACGGCTGATTTTCGACAAAAGAGATAACACCCCCCCATTACGTCATGCTTCAGAAATGTGGAAAATGGTCCGTTTTCAAATGTTTTATTTTTGAACGTCAGTTCACATTTGTAGGTGGATCATCAGTGTTAGAGCTAAAATTAGCATGTTTAAAGTGATTTTCATGCTTCCAGGGGCCCAAAACACAAGATTTATGGAATGGTTAAAAGTGCATGAAAATGGCCAATTTACTCACTCTGAGTTCTCAAAAAGGGTTTCTTCACCCCGGGAAGTTAATTAAATACCATTTGGAGGCATTTAATGTTCGAGCAAAAACGGCTGATTTTCGACAAAAGAGATAACACCCCCCCATTACGTCATGCTTCAGAAATGTGGAAAATGGTCCGTTTTCAAATGTTTTATTTTTGAACGTCAGTTCACATTTGTAGGTGGATCATCAGTGTTAGAGCTAAAATTAGCATGTTTAAAGTGATTTTCATGCTTCCAGGGGCCCAAAACACAAGATTTATGGAATGGTTAAAAGTGCATGAAAATGGCCAATTTACTCACTCTGAGTTCTCAAAAAGGGTTTCTTCACCCCGGGAAGTTAATTAAATACCATTTGGAGGCATTTAATGTTACAGCAAAAACGGCTGATTTTCGACAAAAGAGATAACACCCCCCCATTACGTCATGCTTCAGAAATGTGGAAAATGGTCCGTTTTCAAATGTTTTATTTTTGAACGTCAGTTCACATTTGTAGGTGGATCATCAGTGTTAAAGCTAAAATTAGCATGTTTAAAGTGATTTTCATGCTTCCAGGGGCTCGGGAAGTTAATTAAATACCATTTGGAGGCATTTAATGTTCGAGCAAAAACGGCTGATTTTCGACAAAAGAGATAACACCCCCCCATTACGTCATGCTTCAGAAATGTGGAAAATGGTCCGTTTTCAAATGTTTTATTTTTGAACGTCAGTTCACATTTGTAGGTGGATTATCAGTGTTAGAGCTAAAATTAGCATGTTTAAAGTGATTTTCATGCTTCCAGGGGCTCGGGAAGTGAAATAAATACCATTTGGAGGCATTTAATGTTCGAGCAAAAACGGCTGATTTTCGACAAAAGAGATAACACCCCCCCATTACGTCATGCTTCAGAAATGTGGAAAATGGTCCGTTTTCAAATGTTTTATTTTTGAACGTCAGTTCACATTTGTAGGTGGATCATCAGTGTTAGAGCTAAAATTAGCATGTTTAAAGTGATTTTCATGCTTCCAGGGGCTCGGGAAGTTAATTAAATACCATTTGGAGGCATTTAATGTTCGAGCAAAAACGGCTGATTTTCGACAAAAGAGATAACACCCCCCCATTACGTCATGCTTCAGAAATGTGGAAAATGGTCCGTTTTCAAATGTTTTATTTTTGAACGTCAGTTCACATTTGTAGGTGGATCATCAGTGTTAGAGCTAAAATTAGCATGTTTAAAGTGATTTTCATGCTTCCAGGGGCCCAAAACACAAGATTTATGGAATGGTTAAAAGTGCATGAAAATGGCCAATTTACTCACTCTGAGTTCTCAAAAAGGGTTTCTTCACCCCGGGAAGTTAATTAAATACCATTTGGAGGCATTTAATGTTAGAGCAAAAACGGCTGATTTTCGACAAAAGAGATAACATCCCCCCATTACGTCATGCTTCAGATATGTGGAAAATGGTCTGTTTTCAAATGTTTTATTTTTGAACGTCAGTTCACATTTGTAGGTGGATCATCAGTGTTAGAGCTAAAATTAGCATGTTTAAAGTGATTTTCATGCTTCCAGGGGCCCAAAACACAAGATTTATGGAATGGTTAAAAGTGCATGAAAATGGCCAATTTACTCACTCTGAGTTCTCAAAAAGGGTTTCTTCACCCCGGGAAGTTAATTAAATACCATTTGGAGGCATTTAATGTTCGAGCAAAAACGGCTGATTTTCGACAAAAGAGATAACACCCCCTCATTACGTCATGCTTCAGAAATGTGGAAAATGGTCCGTTTTCAAATGTTTTATTTTTGAACGTCAGTTCACATTTGTAGGTGGATCATCAGTGTTAGAGCTAAAATTAGCATGTTTAAAGTGATTTTCATTCTTCCAGGGGCCCAAAACACAAGATTTATGGAATGGTTAAAAGTGCATGAAAATGGCCAATTTACTCACTCTGAGTTCTCAAAAAGGGTTTCTTCACCCCGGGAAGTTAATTAAATACCATTTGAAGGCATTTAATGTTCGAGCAAAAACGGCTGATTTTCGACAAAAGAGATAACACCCCCCCATTACGTCATGCTTCAGAAATGTGGAAAATGGTCCGTTTTCAAATGTTTTATTTTTGAACGTCAGTTCACATTTGTAGGTGGATCATCAGTGTTAGAGCTAAAATTAGCATGTTTAAAGTGATTTTCATGCTTCCAGGGGCTCGGGAAGTGAAATAAATACCATTTGGAGGCATTTACTGTTCGAGCAAAAACGGCTGATTTTCGACAAAAGAGATAACACCCCCCCATTACGTCATGCTTCAGAAATGTGGAAAATGGTCCGTTTTCAAATGTTTTATTTTTGAACGTCAGTTCACATTTGTAGGTGGATCATCCGTGTTAGAGCTAAAATTAGCATGTTTAAAGTGATTTTCATGCTTCCAGGGGCTCGGGAAGTGAAATAAATACCATTTGGAGGCATTTAATGTTCGAGCAAAAAAGGCTGATTTTCCACAAAAGAGATAACACCCCCCCATTACGTCATGCTTCAGAAATGTGGAAAATGGTCCGTTTTCAAATGTTTTATTTTTGAACGTCAGTTCACATTTGTAGGTGGATCATCAGTGTTAGAGCTAAAATTAGCATGTTTAAAGTGATTTTCATGCTTCCAGGGGCTCGGGAAGTGAAATAAATACCATTTGGAGGCATTTAATGTTCGAGCAAAAACGGCTGATTTTCGACAAAAGAGATAACACCCCCCCATTACGTCATGCTTCAGAAATGTGGAAAATGGTCCGTTTTCAAATGTTTTATTTTTGAACGTCAGTTCACATTTGTAGGTGGATCATCAGTGTTAGAGCTAAAATTAGCATGTTTAAAGTGATTTTCATGCTTCCAGGGGCTCGGGAAGTGAAATAAATACCATTTGGAGGCATTTAATGTTCGAGCAAAAACGGCTGATTTTCGACAAAAGAGATAACACCCCCCCATTACGTCATGCTTCAGAAATGTGGAAAATGGTCCGTTTTCAAATGTTTTATTTTTGAACGTCAGTTCACATTTGTAGGTGGATCATCAGTGTTAGAGCTAAAATTAGCATGTTTAAAGTGATTTTCATGCTTCCAGGGGCTCGGGAAGTGAAATAAATACCATTTGGAGGCATTTAATGTTCGAGCAAAAACAGCAGATTTTCGACAAAAGAGATAACACCCCCCCCCATTACGTCATGCTTCAGAAATGTGGAAAATGGTCCGTTTTCAAATGTTTTATTTTTGAACGTCAGTTCACATTTGTAGGTAGATCATCAGTGTTAGAGCTAAAATTAGCATGTTTAAAGTGATTTTCATGCTTCCAGGGGCTCGGGAAGTGAAATAAATACCATTTGGAGGCATTTAATGTTCGAGCAAAAAAGGCTGATTTTCCACAAAAGAGATAACACCCCCCCATTACGTCATGCTTCAGAAATGTGGAAAATGGTCCGTTTTCAAATGTTTTATTTTTGAACGTCAGTTCACATTTGTAGGTGGATCATCAGTGTTAGAGCTAAAATTAGCATGTTTAAAGTGATTTTCATGCTTCCAGGGGCTCGGGAAGTGAAATAAATACCATTTGGAGGCATTTAATGTTCGAGCAAAAACGGCTGATTTTCGACAAAAGAGATAACACCCCCCATTACGTCATGCTTCAGAAATGTGGAAAATGGTCCGTTTTCAAATGTTTTATTTTTGAACGTGAGTTCACATTTGTAGGTGGATCATCAGTGTTAGAGCTAAAATTAGCATGTTTAAAGTGATTTTCATGCTTCCAGGGGCTCGGGAAGTGAAATAAATACCATTTGGAGGCATTTAATGTTCGAGCAAAAACGGCTGATTTTCGACAAAAGAGATAACACCCCCCCATTACGTCATGCTTCAGAAATGTGGAAAATGGTCCGTTTTCAAATGTTTTATTTTTGAACGTCAGTTCACATTTGTAGGTGGATCATCAGTGTTAGAGCTAAAATTAGCATGTTTAAAGTGATTTTCATGCTTCCAGGGGCCCAAAACACAAGATTTATGGAATGGTTAAAAGTGCATGAAAATGGCCAATTTACTCACTCTGAGTTCTCAAAAAGGGTTTCTTCACCCCGGGAAGTTATTTAAATACCATTTGGAGGCATTTAATGTTCGAGCAAAAACGGCTGATTTTCGACAAAAGAGATAACACCCCCCCCATTACGTCATGCTTCAGAAATGTGGAAAATGGTCCGTTTTCAAATGTTTTATTTTTGAACGTCAGTTCACATTTGTAGGTGGATCATCAGTGTTAGAGCTAAAATTAGCATGTTTAAAGTGATTTTCATGCTTCCAGGGGCCCAAAACACAAGATTTATGGAATGGTTAAAAGTGCATGAAAATGGCCAATTTACTCACTCTGAGTTCTCAAAAAGGGTTTCTTCACCCCGGGAAGTTAATTAAATACCATTTGGAGGCATTTAATGTTCGAGCAAAAACGGCTGATTTTCGACAAAAGAGATAACACCCCCCCATTACGTCATGCTTCAGAAATGTGGAAAATGGTCCGTTTTCAAATGTTTTATTTTTGAACGTCAGTTCACATTTGTAGGTGGATCATCAGTGTTAGAGCTAAAATTAGCATGTTTAAAGTGATTTTCATGCTTCCAGGGGCCCAAAACACAAGATTTATGGAATGGTTAAAAGTGCATGAAAATGGCCAATTTACTCACTCTGAGTTCTCAGAAAGGGTTTCTTCACCCCGGGAAGTTAATTAAATACCATTTGGAGGCATTTAATGTTAGAGCAAAAACGGCTGATTTTCGACAAAAGAGATAACACCCCCCCATTACGTCATGCTTCAGAAATGTGGAAAATGGTCCGTTTTCAAATGTTTTATTTTTGAACGTCAGTTCACATTTGTAGGTGGATCATCAGTGTTAGAGCTAAAATTAGCATGTTTAAAGTGATTTTCATGCTTCCAGGGGCTCGGGAAGTTAATTAAATACCATTTGGAGGCATTTAATGTTAGAGCAAAAACGGCTGATTTTCGACAAAAGAGATAACACCCCCCCATTACGTCATGCTTCAGAAATGTGGAAAATGGTCCGTTTTCAAATGTTTTATTTTTGAACGTCAGTTCACATTTGTAGGTGGATCATCAGTGTTAGAGCTAAAATTAGCATGTTTAAAGTGATTTTCATGCTTCCAGGGGCTCGGGAAGTGAAATAAATACCATTTGGAGGCATTTAATGTTCGAGCAAAAACGGCTGATTTTCGACAAAAGAGATAACACCCCCCCATTACGTCATGCTTCAGAAATGTGGAAAATGGTCCGTTTTCAAATGTTTTATTTTTGAACGTCAGTTCACATTTGTAGGTGGATCATCAGTGTTAGAGCTAAAATTAGCATGTTTAAAGTGATTTTCATGCTTCCAGGGGCCCAAAACACAAGATTTATGGAATGGTTAAAAGTGCATGAAAATGGCCAATTTACTCACTCTGAGTTCTCAAAAAGGGTTTCTTCACCCCGGGAAGTTATTTAAATACCATTTGGAGGCATTTAATGTTCGAGCAAAAACGGCTGATTTTCGACAAAAGAGATAACACCCCCCCATTACGTCATGCTTCAGAAATGTGGAAAATGGTCCGTTTTCAAATGTTTTATTTTTGAACGTCAGTTCACATTTGTAGGTGGATCATCAGTGTTAGAGCTAAAATTAGCATGTTTAAAGTGATTTTCATGCTTCCAGGGGCTCGGGAAGTTAATTAAATACCATTTGGAGGCATTTAATGTTCGAGCAAAAACGGCTGATTTTCGACAAAAGAGATAACACCCCCCCATTACGTCATGCTTCAGAAATGTGGAAAATGGTCCGTTTTCAAATGTTTTATTTTTGAACGTCAGTTCACATTTGTAGGTGGATCATCAGTGTTAGAGCTAAAATTAGCATGTTTAAAGTGATTTTCATGCTTCCAGGGGCTCGGGAAGTTAATTAAATACCATTTGGAGGCATTTAATGTTCGAGCAAAAACGGCTGATTTTCGACAAAAGAGATAACACCCCCCCATTACGTCATGCTTCAGAAATGTGGAAAATGGTCCGTTTTCAAATGTTTTATTTTTGAACGTCAGTTCACATTTGTAGGTGGATCATCAGTGTTAGAGCTAAAATTAGCATGTTTAAAGTGATTTTCATGCTTCCAGGGGCTCGGGAAGTTAATTAAATACCATTTGGAGGCATTTAATGTTAGAGCAAAAACGGCTGATTTTCGACAAAAGAGATAACACCCCCCCATTACGTCATGCTTCAGAAATGTGGAAAATGGTCCGTTTTCAAATGTTTTATTTTTGAACGTCAGTTCACATTTGTAGGTGGATCATCAGTGTTAGAGCTAAAATTAGCATGTTTAAAGTGATTTTCATGCTTCCAGGGGCTCGGGAAGTGAAATAAATACCATTTGGAGGCATTTAATGTTCGAGCAAAAACGGCTGATTTTCGACAAAAGAGATAACACCCCCCCATTACGTCATGCTTCAGAAATGTGGAAAATGGTCCGTTTTCAAATGTTTTATTTTTGAACGTCAGTTCACATTTGTAGGTGGATCATCAGTGTTAGAGCTAAAATTAGCATGTTTAAAGTGATTTTCATGCTTCCAGGGGCCCAAAACACAAGATTTATGGAATGGTTAAAAGTGCATGAAAATGGCCAATTTACTCACTCTGAGTTCTCAAAAAGGGTTTCTTCACCCCGGGAAGTTATTTAAATACCATTTGGAGGCATTTAATGTTCGAGCAAAAACGGCTGATTTTCGACAAAAGAGATAACACCCCCCCATTACGTCATGCTTCAGAAATGTGGAAAATGGTCCGTTTTCAAATGTTTTATTTTTGAACGTCAGTTCACATTTGTAGGTGGATCATCAGTGTTAGAGCTAAAATTAGCATGTTTAAAGTGATTTTCATGCTTCCAGGGGCCCAAAACACAAGATTTATGGAATGGTTAAAAGTGCATGAAAATGGCCAATTTACTCACTCTGAGTTCTCAAAAAGGGTTTCTTCACCCCGGGAAGTTAATTAAATACCATTTGGAGGCATTTAATGTTCGAGCAAAAACGGCTGATTTTCGACAAAAGAGATAACACCCCCCCATTACGTCATGCTTCAGAAATGTGGAAAATGGTCCGTTTTCAAATGTTTTATTTTTGAACGTCAGTTCACATTTGTAGGTGGATCATCAGTGTTAGAGCTAAAATTAGCATGTTTAAAGTGATTTTCATGCTTCCAGGGGCCCAAAACACAAGATTTATGGAATGGTTAAAAGTGCATGAAAATGGCCAATTTACTCACTCTGAGTTCTCAGAAAGGGTTTCTTCACCCCGGGAAGTTAATTAAATACCATTTGGAGGCATTTAATGTTAGAGCAAAAACGGCTGATTTTCGACAAAAGAGATAACACCCCCCCATTACGTCATGCTTCAGAAATGTGGAAAATGGTCCGTTTTCAAATGTTTTATTTTTGAACGTCAGTTCACATTTGTAGGTGGATCATCAGTGTTAGAGCTAAAATTAGCATGTTTAAAGTGATTTTCATGCTTCCAGGGGCTCGGGAAGTTAATTAAATACCATTTGGAGGCATTTAATGTTCGAGCAAAAACGGCTGATTTTCGACAAAAGAGATAACACCCCCCCATTACGTCATGCTTCAGAAATGTGGAAAATGGTCCGTTTTCAAATGTTTTATTTTTGAACGTCAGTTCACATTTGTAGGTGGATCATCAGTGTTAGAGCTAAAATTAGCATGTTTAAAGTGATTTTCATGCTTCCAGGGGCTCGGGAAGTTAATTAAATACCATTTGGAGGCATTTAATGTTCGAGCAAAAACGGCTGATTTTCGACAAAAGAGATAGCAGCACTATTCTTAGATGCCGAGAAGGCATTTGATAGGGTCTCATGGAGGTATTTATGGCAAACTTTGAGGTGGTCGGGGATAGGTGAGGGTTTCATTAGGGCTATACAGGGGTTATATATTGATCCAATAGTCAGAATCAGAGTTAATCGAGGATATTCAGCAGATGTCACTATAGGAAGAGGGACAAGACAGGGGTGCCCTTCATCTCCACTCCTATTTGCCCTGTATTTAGAACCATTGCTCCGTAGATTAGAAGGCAATCCTTTGATTACGCCAGTTAGAGTGAATGGGTGCGTTGTCAAATCCCTAGCCTATGCCGACGATGTGGCAATTCTCACCTCTGACCCCCATGTGTCAATTGGTCAAGTTGAACAGGAAGCGGAGCTATTTGGGCAAATTTCTGGGTATAGTCTTAATAAAGCAAAGACCCAGATTGTAGAAAATGGATACTCTAATTGTAATGATCCGCGTGTGGTTATTTCGGCAGTTTATTTAGGGGTGGCTATTTCGGCAGATATTGATAACGTTGTGGGAATTAACATCGCCCCCCTATTGGCAAAAGTCAAAAATGATTTGGAAAGACTTAATAATTTACATCTGTCTCTTGTAGGAACCACAAATGTTATCAAAATGTCAATTCTTCCTAAGTTCCTCTATTTTTTCAGAGCCATTCCCCTTCTCTTTGAGAATAAGTGGTTTAACTCATTAGAGATTATTTTGAATAAATTCATATGGGCGCAAGGTAAGACGAGAAGGGCTTATAGATTTATGGCTCTCCCAAGAGAAGAAGGGGGGTGGGGAGTCCCTGATTTCAGGATGTATTATCTTGCTGCTGCCCTACAGTATATGCAGGGGCTAATTGGGGGAGGGGGTAAGACACAAAAAGTTACAAGTATGTCGACAGAAATCTATAAGGCTGTTCTGGGTGAAGAAGTTGAAAATTGTTTTTTAAACTGTATGGAGTATGGGTACTACAAAAGGACCAGGTTTAAAACACTAAGTGCTGCCGTTAGAATCTGGAATGTTTTTTTAAAGAAATCAGGCCTCGGCAGGTTTAACAGATATGTTAGATTGTACAAGAATAGGTCACTACCCGCAGCAATTTTTGCAGATAGCACAATGGCTGGTTGGGCTGAAAGGGGAATTAGTCAGATTGGGGACCTCAGAGGGAGTGATGCGATGCTACAGTTCACAGATCTAGTGACGAAATTTGCCATTGATGGAAGATCCTTTTTTAAATATCTCCAGGTTAGGAGCTTTTTGGGTGGAAAACAGGGAGGGCCCGTAGGATTTCAGAGGAATGAAATTCTAGAGAAAATACAAATCTCTGGAGATTGTACAATTAGGAGTCTGTATGCATGCCTGGTGAAAGGAAGAGTAGCCGATATAGAGAAATTCAGCAACAAATGGACAGTTAAACTGGGTATTCCAAAGGATTTATTTCAAGAGTCACTTGAGCTTGCACGTATGGTTTTATGTTCGGCACCTCTACAATCACAGCATTTTAAAACTCTGTACTTCTTATACTTTACCCCAGCTAGAATAGCTAAATGGGGAGGAACCACGGGCATTACATGTGCAAGGTGCAACCATCCGGAGGCGGATATAATACATGTCTTTGCTACTTGTCCACAGCTGTACACACTGATTGAAAATGTTGAACGATTTTTAAATAGGACTTTGAAGTTACGTATAACCCTTACACCATCAGTATTATTGTTGGGGTTGGATCAGGATGGTAATACACCACATAAAGAGTTTATTTTTGTGGCTGCTGCAGTTTATAGATTGACTATAGCTAGAGCATGGTTAGATAAAAATCCACCCACCATGCAAACCTGGCTGGCTAATTTGTTAGCAGCCTACAATTTGGAGAAGCCTATTTATTCCAGAAAAGGGATAAGGGGCAAAATGAGAGGATTAAAAATATGGGAACCCATAACTAGATGGAAAGAGAATATGGGGTCTCAGTAAGTCTAAGGGCTATTCTTTTGTGTTTTTGTATTTTTTCTTTTTGTGCTTGGCTCTTCATTCTCGTGTTCCCATGCTTTACCTTATAGGTAAATAATATGAAATACAGTATATGTAATGTATAAATTGTATGATGTGTAAACCGTGCAAATTATGGAAATAAAAATTTTTAAAAATAAAAAAAAAAAAAAAAAAAAAAAAAAAAAGAGATAACACCCCCCCATTACGTCATGCTTCAGAAATGTGGAAAATGGTCCGTTTTCAAATGTTTCATTTTTGAACGTCAGTTCACATTTGTAGGTGGATCATCAGTGTTAGAGCTAAAATTAGCATGTTTAAAGTGATTTTCATGCTTCCAGGGGCCCAAAACACAAGATTTATGGAATGGTTAAAAGTGCATGAAAATGGCCAATTTACTCACTCTGAGTTCTCAAAAAGGGTTTCTTCACCCCGGGAAGTTAATTAAATACCATTTGGAGGCATTTAATGTTCGAGCAAAAACGGCTGATTTTCGACAAAAGAGATAACACCCCCCCCATTACGTCATGCTTCAGAAATGTGGAAAATGGTCCGTTTTCAAATGTTTTATTTTTGAACGTCAGTTCACATTTGTAGGTGGATCATCAGTGTTAGAGCTAAAATTAGCATGTTTAAAGTGATTTTCATGCTTCCAGGGGCCCAAAACACAAGATTTATGGAATGGTTAAAAGTGCATGAAAATGGCCAATTTACTCACTCTGAGTTCTCAAAAAGGGTTTCTTCACCCCGGGAAGTTAATTAAATACCATTTGGAGGCATTTAATGTTAGAGCAAAAACGGCTGATTTTCGACAAAAGAGATAACACCCACCCATTACGTCATGCTTCAGAAATGTGGAAAATGGTCCGTTTTCAAATGTTTCATTTTTGAACGTCAGTTCACATTTGTAGGTGAATCATCAGTGTTAGAGCTAAAATTAGCATGTTTAAAGTGATTTTCATGCTTCCAGGGGCTCGGGAAGTTAATTAAATACCATTTGGAGGCATTTAATGTTCGAGCAAAAACGGCTGATTTTCGACAAAAGAGATAACACCCCCCCATTACGTCATGCTTCAGAAATGTGGAAAATGGTCCGTTTTCAAATGTTTTATTTTTGAACGTCAGTTCACATTTGTAGGTGGATCATCAGTGTTAGAGCTAAAATTAGCATGTTTAAAGTGATTTTCATGCTTCCAGGGGCCCAAAACACAAGATTTATGGAATGGTTAAAAATGCATGAAAATGGCCAATTTACTCACTCTGAGTTCTCAAAAAGGGTTTCTTCACCCCGGGAAGTTAATTAAATACCATTTGGAGGCATTTAATGTTAGAGCAAAAACGGCTGATTTTCGACAAAAGAGATAACACCCCCCCATTACGTCATGCTACAGAAATATGGAAAATGGTCCGTTTTCAAATGTTTTATTTTTGAACGTCAGTTCACATTTGTAGGTGGATCATCAGTGTTAGAGCTAAAATTAGCATGTTTAAAGTGATTTTCATGCTTCCAGGGGCTCGGGAAGTTAATTAAATACCATTTGGAGGCATTTAATGTTCGAGCAAAAACGGCTGATTTTCGACAAAAGAGATAACACCCCCCCATTACGTCATGCTTCAGAAATGTGGAAAATGGTCCGTTTTCAAATGTTTTATTTTTGAACGTCAGTTCACATTTGTAGGTGGATCATCAGTGTTAGAGCTAAAATTAGCATGTTTAAAGTGATTTTCATGCTTCCAGGGGCTCGGGAAGTGAAATAAATACCATTTGGAGGCATTTAATGTTCGAGCAAAAACGGCTGATTTTCGACAAAAGAGATAACACCCCCCCCATTACGTCATGCTTCAGAAATGTGGAAAATGGTCCGTTTTCAAATGTTTTATTTTTGAACGTCAGTTCACATTTGTAGGTGGATCATCAGTGTTAGAGCTAAAATTAGCATGTTTAAAGTGATTTTCATGCTTCCAGGGGCCCAAAACACAAGATTTATGGAATGGTTAAAAGTGCATGAAAATGGCCAATTTACTCACTCTGAGTTCTCAAAAAGGGTTTCTTCACCCCGGGAAGTTAATTAAATACCATTTGGAGGCATTTAATGTTAGAGCAAAAACGGCTGATTTTCGCCAAAAGAGATAACACCCCCCATTACGTCATGCTTCAGAAATGTGGAAAATGGTCCGTTTTCAAATGTTTTATTTTTGAACGTCAGTTCCCATTTGTAGGTGGATCATCAGTGTTAGAGCTAAAATTAGCATGTTTAAAGTGATTTTCATGCTTCCAGGGGCCCAAAACACAAGATTTATGGAATGGTTAAAAGTGCATGAAAATGGCCAATTTACTCACTCTGAGTTCTCAAAAAGGGTTTCTTCACCCCGGGAAGTGAAATAAATACCATTTGGAGGCATTTAATGTTCGAGCAAAAACGTCTGTTTTTCGACAAAAGAGATAACACCCCCCCCCATTACGTCATGCTTCAGAAATGTGGAAAATGGTCCGTTTTCAAATGTTTTATTTTTGAACGTCAGTTCACATTTGTAGGTGGATCATCAGTGTTAGAGCTAAAATTAGCATGTTTAAAGTGATTTTCATGCTTCCAGGGGCTCGGGAAGTGAAATAAATACCATTTGGAGGCATTTAATGTTCGAGCAAAAAATGCTGATTTTCCACAAAAGAGATAACACCCCCCCATTACGTCATGCTTCAGAAATGTGGAAAATGGTCCGTTTTCAAATGTTTTATTTTTGAACGTCAGTTCACATTTGTAGGTGGATCATCAGTGTTAGAGCTAAAATTAGCATGTTTAAAGTGATTTTCATGCTTCCAGGGGTTCGGGAAGTGAAATAAATACCATTTGGAGGCATTTAATGTTCGAGCAAAAACGGCTGATTTTCGACAAAAGAGATAACACCCCCCCATTACATCATGCTTCAGAAATGTGGAAAATGGTCAGTTTTCAAATGTTTTATTTTTGAACGTCAGTTCACATTTGTAGGTGCATCATCAGTGTTAGAGCTAAAATTAGCATGTTTAAAGTGATTTTCATTCTTCCAGGGGCTCGGGAAGTGAAATAAATACCATTTGGAGGCATTTAATGTTCGAGCAAAAACGGCTGATTTTCGACAAAAGAGATAACACCCCCCCATTACGTCATGCTTCAGAAATGTGGAAAATGGTCCGTTTTCAAATGTTTTATTTTTGAACGTCAGTTCACATTTGTAGGTGGATCATCAGTGTTAGAGCTAAAATTAGCATGTTTAAAGTGATTTTCATGCTTCCAGGGGCTCGGGAAGTGAAATAAATACCATTTGGAGGCATTTAATGTTCGAGCAAAAACGGCTGATTTTCGACAAAAGAGATAACACCCCCCCATTACGTCATGCTTCAGAAATGTGGAAAATGGTCCGTTTTCAAATGTTTTATTTTTGAACGTCAGTTCACATTTGTAGGTGGATCATCAGTGTTAGAGCTAAAATTAGCATGTTTAAAGTGATTTTCATGCTTCCAGGGGCTCGGGAAGTGAAATAAATACCATTTGGAGGCATTTAATGTTCGAGCAAAAACGGCTGATTTTCGACAAAAGAGATAACACCCCCCCATTACGTCATGCTTCAGAAATGTGGAAAATGGTCCGTTTTCAAATGTTTTATTTTTGAACGTCAGTTCACATTTGTAGGTGGATCATCAGTGTTAGAGCTAAAATTAGCATGTTTAAAGTGATTTTCATGCTTCCAGGGGCCCAAAACACAAGATTTATGGAATGGTTAACAGTGCATGAAAATGGCCAATTTACTCACTCTGAGTTCTCAAAAAGGGTTTCTTAACCCCGGGAAGTTAATTAAATACCATTTGGAGGCATTTAATGTTCGAGCAAAAAACGGCTGATTTTTGACAAAAGAGATAACACCCCCCCATTACGTCATGCTTCAGAAATGTGGAAAATGGTCCGTTTTCAAATGTTTTATTTTTGAACGTCAGTTCACATTTGTAGGTGGATCATCAGTGTTAGAGCTAAAATTAGCATGTTTAAAGTGATTTTCATGCTTCCAGGGGCTCGGAAGTGAAATAAATACCATTTGGAGGCATTTAATGTTCGAGCAAAAAAGGCTGATTTTCCACAAAAGAGATAACACCCCCCCATTACGTCATGCTTCAGAAATGTGGAAAATGGTCCGTTTTCAAATGTTTTATTTTTGAACGTCAGTTCACATTTGTAGGTGGATCATCAGTGTTAGAGCTAAAATTAGCATGTTTAAAGTGATTTTCATGCTTCCAGGGGCTCGGGAAGTGAAATAAATACCATTTGGAGGCATTTAATGTTCGAGCAAAAACGGCTGATTTTCGACAAAAGAGATAACACCCCCCCATTACATCATGCTTCAGAAATGTGGAAAATGGTCCGTTTTCAAATGTTTTATTTTTGAACGTCAGTTCACATTTGTAGGTGCATCATCAGTGTTAGAGCTAAAATTAGCATGTTTAAAGTGATTTTCATTCTTCCAGGGGCTCGGGAAGTGAAATAAATACCATTTGGAGGCATTTAATGTTCGAGCAAAAACGGCTGATTTTCGACAAAAGAGATAACACCCCCCCATTACGTCATGCTTCAGAAATGTGGAAAATGGTCCGTTTTCAAATGTTTTATTTTTGAACGTCAGTTCACATTTGTAGGTGGATCATCAGTGTTAGAGCTAAAATTAGCATGTTTAAAGTGATTTTCATGCTTCCAGGGGCTCGGGAAGTGAAATAAATACCATTTGGAGGCATTTAATGTTCGAGCAAAAACGGCTGATTTTCGACAAAAGAGATAACACCCCCCCATTACGTCATGCTTCAGAAATGTGGAAAATGGTCCGTTTTCAAATGTTTTATTTTTGAACGTCAGTTCACATTTGTAGGTGGATCATCAGTGTTAGAGCTAAAATTAGCATTTTTAAAGTGATTTTCATGCTTCCAGGGGCTCGGGAAGTGAAATAAATACCATTTGGAGGCATTTAATGTTCGAGCAAAAACGGCTGATTTTCGACAAAAGAGATAACACCCCCCCATTACGTCATGCTTCAGAAATGTGGAAAATGGTCCGTTTTCAAATGTTTTATTTTTGAACGTCAGTTCACATTTGTAGGTGGATCATCAGTGTTAGAGCTAAAATTAGCATGTTTAAAGTGATTTTCATGCTTCCAGGGGCCCAAAACACAAGATTTATGGAATGGTTAAAAGTGCATGAAAATGGCCAATTTACTCACTCTGAGTTCTCAAAAAGGGTTTCTTCACCCCAGGAAGTTAATTAAATACCATTTGGAGGCATTTAATGTTCGAGCAAAAACGGCTGATTTTCGACAAAAGAGATAACACCCCCCCATTACGTCATGCTTCAGAAATGTGGAAATTTGGTCCGTTTTCAAATGTTTTATTTTTGAACGTCAGTTCACATTTGTAGGTGGATCATCAGTGTTAGAGCTAAAATTAGCATGTTTAAAGTGATTTTCATGCTTCCAGGGGCTCGGGAAGTTAATTAAATACCATTTGGAGGCATTTAATGTTCGAGCAAAAACGGCTGATTTTCGACAAAAGAGATAACACCCCCCCATTACGTCATGCTTCAGAAATGTGGAAAATGGTCCGTTTTCAAATGTTTTATTTTTGAACGTCAGTTCACATTTGTAGGTGGATCATCAGTGTTAGAGCTAAAATTAGCATGTTTAAAGTGATTTTCATGCTTCCAGGGGCCCAAAACACAAGATTTATGGAATGGTTAAAAGTGCATGAAAATGGCCAATTTACTCACTCTGAGTTCTCAAAAAGGGTTTCTTCACCCCGGGAAGTTAATTAAATACCATTTGGAGGCATTTAATGTTCGAGCAAAAACGGCTGATTTTCGACAAAAGAGATAACACCCCCCCATTACGTCATGCTTCAGAAATGTGGAAAATGGTCCGTTTTCAAATGTTTTATTTTTGAACGTCAGTTCACATTTGTAGGTGGATCATCAGTGTTAGAGCTAAAATTAGCATGTTTAAAGTGATTTTCATGCTTCCAGGGGCCCAAAACACAAGATTTATGCAATGGTTAAAAGTGCATGAAAATGGCCAATTTACTCACTCTGAGTTCTCAAAAATGGTTTCTTCATCCCGGGAAGTTAATTAAATACCATTTGGAGGAATTTAATGTTAGAGCAAAAACGGCTGATTTTCGACAAAAGAGATAACACCCCCCCATTACATCATGCTTCAGAAATGTGGAAAATGGTCCGTTTTCAAATGTTTTTATTTTTGAACATCAGTTCACATTTGTAGGTGGATCATCAGTGTTAGAGCTAAAATTAGCATGTTTAAAGTGATTTTCATGCTTCCAGGGGCTCGGGAAGTTAATTAAATACCATTTGGAGGCATTTAATGTTCGAGCAAAAACGGCTGATTTTCGACAAAAGAGATAACACCCCCCCATTACGTCATGCTTCAGAAATGTGGAAAATGGTCCGTTTTCAAATGTTTTATTTTTGAACGTCAGTTCACATTTGTAGGTGGATCATCAGTGTTAGAGCTAAAATTAGCATGTTTAAAGTGATTTTCATGCTTCCAGGGGCTCGGGAAGTGAAATAAATACCATTTGGAGGCATTTAATGTTCGAGCAAAAACGGCTGATTTTCGACAAAAGAGATAACACCCCCCCATTACGTCATGCTTCAGAAATGTGGAAAATGGTCCGTTTTCAAATGTTTTATTTTTGAACGTCAGTTCACATTTGTAGGTGGATCATCAGTGTTAGAGCTAAAATTAGCATGTTTAAAGTGATTTTCATGCTTCCAGGGGCTCGGGAAGTTAATTAAATACCATTTGGAGGCATTTAATGTTCGAGCAAAAACGGCTGATTTTCGACAAAAGAGATAACACCCCCCCATTACGTCATGCTTCAGAAATGTGGAAAATGGTCCGTTTTCAATTGTTTTATTTTTGAACGTCAGTTCACATTTGTAGGTGGATCATCAGTGTTAGAGCTAAAATTAGCATGTTTAAAGTGATTTTCATGCTTCCAGGGGCTCGGGAAGTGAAATAAATACCATTTGGAGGCCTTTAATGTTCGAGCAAAAACGGCTGATTTTCGACAAAAGAGATAACACCCCCCCATTACGTCATGCTTCAGAAATGTGGAAAATGGTCCGTTTTCAAATGTTTTATTTTTGAACGTCAGTTCACATTTGTAGGTGGATCATCAGTGTTAGAGCTAAAATTAGCATGTTTAAAGTGATTTTCATGCTTCCAGGGGCTCGGGAAGTGAAATAAATACCATTTGGAGGCATTTAATGTTCGAGCAAAAACGGCTGATTTTCGACAAAAGAGATAACACCCCCCCATTACGTCATGCTTCAGAAATGTGGAAAATGGTCCGTTTTCAAATGTTTTATTTTTGAACGTCAGTTCACATTTGTAGGTGGATCATCAGTGTTAGAGCTAAAATTAGCATGTTTAAAGTGATTTTCATGCTTCCAGGGGCTCGGGAAGTGAAATAAATACCATTTGGAGGCATTTAATGTTCGAGCAAAAACGGCTGATTTTCGACAAAAGAGATAACACCCCCCCATTACGTCATGCTTCAGAAATGTGGAAAATGGTCCGTTTTCAAATGTTTTATTTTTGAACGTCAGTTCACATTTGTAGGTGGATCATCAGTGTTAGAGCTAAAATTAGCATGTTTAAAGTGATTTTCATGCTTCCAGGGGCTCGGGAAGTGAAATAAATACCATTTGGAGGCATTTAATGTTCGAGCAAAAACGGCTGATTTTCGACAAAAGAGATAACACCCCCCCATTACGTCATGCTTCAGAAATGTGGAAAATGGTCCGTTTTCAAATGTTTTATTTTTGAACGTCAGTTCACATTTGTAGGTGGATCATCAGTGTTAGAGCTAAAATTAGCATGTTTAAAGTGATTTTCATGCTTCCAGGGGCTCGGGAAGTGAAATAAATACCATTTGGAGGCATTTAATGTTCGAGCAAAAACGGCTGATTTTCCACAAAAGAGATAACACCCCCCCATTACGTCATGCTTCAGAAATGTGGAAAATGGTCCGTTTTCAAATGTTTTATTTTTGAACGTCAGTTCACATTTGTAGGTGGATCATCAGTGTTAGAGCTAAAATTAGCATGTTTAAAGTGATTTTCATGCTTCCAGGGGCTCGGGAAGTGAAATAAATACCATTTGGAGGCATTTAATGTTCAAGCAAAAACGGCTGATTTTCGACAAAAGAGATAACACCCCCCCATTACGTCATGCTTCAGAAATGTGGAAAATGGTCCGTTTTCAAATGTTTTATTTTTGAACGTCAGTTCACATTTGTAGGTGGATCATCAGTGTTAGAGCTAAAATTAGCATGTTTAAAGTGATTTTCATGCTTCCAGGGGCTCGGGAAGTTAATTAAATACCATTTGGAGGCATTTAATGTTAGAGCAAAAACGGCTGATTTTCGACAAAAGAGATAACACCCCCCCATTACGTCATGCTTCAGAAATGTGGAAAATGGTCCGTTTTCAAATGTTTTATTTTTGAACGTCAGTTCACATTTGTAGGTGGATCATCAGTGTTAGAGCTAAAATTAGCATGTTTAAAGTGATTTTCATGCTTCCAGGGGCTCGGGAAGTGAAATAAATACCATTAGGAGGCATTTAATGTTCGAGCAAAAACGGCTGATTTTCGACAAAAGAGATAACACCCCCCCATTACGTCATGCTTCAGAAATGTGGAAAATGGTCCGTTTTCAAATGTTTTATTTTTGAACGTCAGTTCACATTTGTAGGTGGATCATCAGTGTTAGAGCTAAAATTAGCATGTTTAAAGTGATTTTCATGCTTCCAGGGGCCCAAAACACAAGATTTATGGAATGGTTAAAAGTGCATGAAAATGGCCAATTTACTCACTCTGAGTTCTCAAAAAGGGTTTCTTCACCCCGGGAAGTTAATTAAATACCATTTGGAGGCATTTAATGTTCGAGCAAAAACGGCTGATTTTCGACAAAAGAGATAACACCCCCCCATTACGTCATGCTTCAGAAATGTGGAAAATGGTCCGTTTTCAAATGTTTTATTTTTGAACGTCAGTTCACATTTGTAGGTGGATCATCAGTGTTAGAGCTAAAATTAGCATGTTTAAAGTGATTTTCATGCTTCCAGGGGCCCAAAACACAAGATTTATGGAATGGTTAAAAGTGCATGAAAATGGCCAATTTACTCACTCTGAGTTCTCAAAAAGGGTTTCTTCACCCCGGGAAGTTAATTAAATACCATTTGGAGGCATTTAATGTTCGAGCAAAAACGGCTGATTTTCGACAAAAGAGATAACACCCCCCCATTACGTCATGCTTCAGAAATGTGGAAAATGGTCCGTTTTCAAATGTTTTATTTTTGAACGTCAGTTCACATTTGTAGGTGGATCATCAGTGTTAGAGCTAAAATTAGCATGTTTAAAGTGATTTTCATGCTTCCAGGGGCCCAAAACACAAGATTTATGGAATGGTTAAAAGTGCATGAAAATGGCCAATTTACTCACTCTGAGTTCTCAAAAAGGGTTTCTTCACCCCGGGAAGTTAATTAAATACCATTTGGAGGCATTTAATGTTAGAGCAAAAACGGCTGATTTTCGACAAAAGAGATAACACCCCCCCATTACGTCATGCTTCTGAAATGTGGAAAATGGTCCGTTTTCAAATGTTTTATTTTTGAACGTCAGTTCACATTTGTAGGTGGATCATCAGTGTTAGAGCCAAAATTAGCATGTTTAAAGTGATTTTCATGCTTCCAGGGGCTCGGGACGTTAATTAAATACCATTTGGAGGCATTTAATGTTCGAGCAAAAACGGCTGATTTTCGACAAAAGAGATAACACCCCCCCATTACGTCATGCTTCAGAAATGTGGAAAATGGTCCGTTTTCAAATGTTTTATTTTTGAACGTCAGTTCACATTTGTAGGTGGATCATCAGTGTTAGAGCTAAAATTAGCATGTTTAAAGTGATTTTCATGCTTCCAGGGGCCCAAAACACAAGATTTATGGAATGGTTAACAGTGCATGAAAATGGCCAATTTACTCACTCTGAGTTCTCAAAAAGGGTTTCTTCACCCCGGGAAGTTAATTAAATACCATTTGGAGGCATTTAATGTTCGAGCAAAAACGACTGATTTTTGACAAAAGAGATAACACCCCCCCATTACGTCATGCTTCAGAAATGTGGAAAATGGTCCGTTTTCAAATGTTTTATTTTTGAACGTCAGTTCACATTTGTAGGTGGATCATCAGTGTTAGAGCTAAAATTAGCATGTTTAAAGTGATTTTCATGCTTCCAGGGGCTCGGGAAGTGAAATAAATACCATTTGGAGGCATTTAATGTTCGAGCAAAAAAGGCTGATTTTCCACAAAAGAGATAACACCCCCCCATTACGTCATGCTTCAGAAATGTGGAAAATGGTCCGTTTTCAAATGTTTTATTTTTGAACGTCAGTTCACATTTGTAGGTGGATCATCAGTGTTAGAGCTAAAATTAGCATGTTTAAAGTGATTTTCATGCTTCCAGGGGCTCGGGAAGTGAAATAAATACCATTTGGAGGCATTTAATGTTCGAGCAAAAACGGCTGATTTTCGACAAAAGAGATAACACCCCCCCATTACGTCATGCTTCAGAAATGTGGAAAATGGTCCGTTTTCAAATGTTTTTTTTTTGAACGTCAGTTCACATTTGTAGGTGGATCATCAGTGTTAGAGCTAAAATTAGCATGTTTAAAGTGATTTTCATGCTTCCAGGGGCTCGGGAAGTGAAATAAATACCATTTGGAGGCATTTAATGTTCAAGCAAAAACGGCTGATTTTCGACAAAAGAGATAACACCCCCCCATTACGTCATGCTTCAGAAATGTGGAAAATGGTCCGTTTTCAAATGTTTTATTTTTGAACGTCAGTTCACATTTGTAGGTGGATCATCAGTGTTAGAGCTAAAATTAGCATGTTTAAAGTGATTTTCATGCTTCCAGGGGCTCGGGAAGTTAATTAAATACCATTTGGAGGCATTTAATGTTAGAGCAAAAACGGCTGATTTTCGACAAAAGAGATAACACCCCCCCATTACGTCATGCTTCAGAAATGTGGAAAATGGTCCGTTTTCAAATGTTTTATTTTTGAACGTCAGTTCACATTTGTAGGTGGATCATCAGTGTTAGAGCTAAAATTAGCATGTTTAAAGTGATTTTCATGCTTCCAGGGGCTCGGGAAGTGAAATAAATACCATTTGGAGGCATTTAATGTTCGAGCAAAAACGGCTGATTTTCGACAAAAGAGATAACACCCCCCCATTACGTCATGCTTCAGAAATGTGGAAAATGGTCCGTTTTCAAATGTTTTATTTTTGAACGTCAGTTCACATTTGTAGGTGGATCATCAGTGTTAGAGCTAAAATTAGCATGTTTAAAGTGATTTTCATGCTTCCAGGGGCCCAAAACACAAGATTTATGGAATGGTTAAAAGTGCATGAAAATGGCCAATTTACTCACTCTGAGTTCTCAAAAAGGGTTTCTTCACCCCGGGAAGTTAATTAAATACCATTTGGAGGCATTTAATGTTAGAGCAAAAACGGCTGATTTTTGACAAAAGAGATAACACCCCCCCATTACGTCATGCTTCTGAAATGTGGAAAATGGTCCGTTTTCAAATGTTTTATTTTTGAACGTCAGTTCACATTTGTAGGTGGATCATCAGTGTTAGAGCCAAAATTAGCATGTTTAAAGTGATTTTCATGCTTCCAGGGGCTCGGGAAGTGAAATAAATACCATTTGGAGGCATTTAATGTTCGAGCAAAAACGGCTGATTTTCGACAAAAGAGATAACACCCCCCCATTACGTCATGCTTCAGAAATGTGGAAAATGGTCCGTTTTCAAATGTTTTATTTTTGAACGTCAGTTCACATTTGTAGGTGGATCATCAGTGTTAGAGCTAAAATTAGCATGTTTAAAGTGATTTTCATGCTTCCAGGGGCCCAAAACACAAGATTTATGGAATGGTTAAAAGTGCATGAAAATGGCCAATTTACTCACTCTGAGTTCTCAAAAAGGGTTTCTTCACCCCGGGAAGTTAATTAAATACCATTTGGAGGCATTTAATGTTCGAGCAAAAACGGCTGATTTTCGACAAAAGAGATAACACCCCCCCATTACGTCATGCTTCAGAAATGTGGAAAATGGTCCGTTTTCAAATGTTTTATTTTTGAACGTCAGTTCACATTTGTAGGTGGATCATCAGTGTTAGGGCTAAAATTAGCATGTTTAAAGTGATTTTCATGCTTCCAGGGGCTCGGGAAGTTAATTAAATACCATTTGGAGGCATTTAATGTTCGAGCAAAAACGGCTGATTTTCGACAAAAGAGATAACACCCCCCCATTACGTCATGCTTCAGAAATGTGGAAAATGGTCCGTTTTCAAATGTTTTATTTTTGAACGTCAGTTCACATTTGTAGGTGGATCATCAGTGTTAGAGCTAAAATTAGCATGTTTAAAGTGATTTTCATGCTTCCAGGGGCCCAAAACACAAGATTTATGGAATGGTTAAAAGTGCATGAAAATGGCCAATTTACTCACTCTGAGTTCTCAAAAAGGGTTTCTTCACCCCGGGAAGTTAATTAAATACCATTTGGAGGCATTTAATGTTCGAGCAAAAACGGTTGATTTTCGACAAAAGAGATAACACCCCCCCATTACGTCGTGCTTCAGAAATGTGGAAAATGGTGCGTTTGTAAAAGTTTTATTTTTGAACGTCAGTTCACATTTGTAGGTGGATCATCAGTGTTAGAGCTAAAATTAGCATGTTTAAAGTGATTTTCATGCTTCCAGGGGCCCAAAACACAAGATTTATGGAATGGTTAAAAGTGCATGAAAATGGCCAATTTACTCACTCTGAGTTCTCAAAAATGGTTTCTTCACCCCGGGAAGTTAATTAAATACCATTTTGAGGCATTTAATGTTAGAGCAAAAACGGCTGATTTTCGACAAAAGAGATAACACCCCCCCATTACATCATGCTTCAGAAATGTGGAAAATGGTCCGTTTTCAAATGTTTTATTTTTGAACGTCAGTTCACATTTGTAGGTGGATCATCAGTGTTAGAGCTAAAATTAGCATGTTTAAAGTGATTTTCATGCTTCCAGGGGCTCGGGAAGTTAATTAAATACCATTTGGAGGCATTTAATGTTCGAGCAAAAACGGCTGATTTTCGACAAAAGAGATAACACCCCCCCATTACGTCATGCTTCAGAAATGTGGAAAATGGTCCGTTTTCAAATGTTTTATTTTTGAACGTCAGTTCACATTTGTAGGTGGATCATCAGTGTTAGAGCTAAAATTAGCATGTTTAAAGTGATTTTCATGCTTCCAGGGGCTCGGGAAGTGAAATAAATACCATTTGGAGGCATTTAATGTTCGAGCAAAAACGGCTGATTTTCGACAAAAGAGATAACACCCCCCCATTACGTCATGCTTCAGAAATGTGGAAAATGGTCCGTTTTCAAATGTTTTATTTTTGAACGTCAGTTCACATTTGTAGGTGGATCATCAGTGTTAGAGCTAAAATTAGCATGTTTAAAGTGATTTTCATGCTTCCAGGGGCTCGGGAAGTTAATTAAATACCATTTGGAGGCATTTAATGTTCGAGCAAAAACGGCTGATTTTCGACAAAAGAGATAACACCCCCCCATTACGTCATGCTTCAGAAATGTGGAAAATGGTCCGTTTTCAAATGTTTTATTTTTGAACGTCAGTTCACATTTGTAGGTGGATCATCAGTGTTAGAGCTAAAATTAGCATGTTTAAAGTGATTTTCATGCTTCCAGGGGCCCAAAACACAAGATTTATGGAATGGTTAAAAGTGCATGAAAATGGCCAATTTACTCACTCTGAGTTCTCAAAAAGGGTTTCTTCACCCCGGGAAGTTAATTAAATACCATTTGGAGGCATTTAATGTTCGAGCAAAAACGGCTGATTTTCGACAAAAGAGATAACACCCCCCCATTACGTCATGCTTCAGAAATGTGGAAAATGGTCCGTTTTCAAATGTTTTATTTTTGAACGTCAGTTCACATTTGTAGGTGGATCATCAGTGTTAGAGCTAAAATTAGCATGTTTAAAGTGATTTTCATGCTTCCATGGGCCCAAAACACAAGATTTATGGAATGGTTAAAAGTGCATGAAAATGGCCAATTTACTCACTCTGAGTTCTCAAAAAGGGTTTCTTCACCCCGGGAAGTTAATTAAATACCATTTGGAGGCATTTAATGTTCGAGCAAAAACGGCTGATTTTCGACAAAAGAGATAACACCCCCCCATTACGTCATGCTTCAGAAATGTGGAAAATGGTCCGTTTTCAAATGTTTTATTTTTGAACGTCAGTTCACATTTGTAGGTGGATCATCAGTGTTAGAGCTAAAATTAGCATGTTTAAAGTGATTTTCATGCTTCCAGGGGCCCAAAACACAAGATTTATGGAATGGTTAAAAGTGCATGAAAATGGCCAATTTACTCACTCTGAGTTCTCAAAAAGGGTTTCTTCACCCCGGGAAGTTAATTAAATACCATTTGGAGGCATTTAATGTTAGAGCAAAAACGGCTGATTTTCGACAAAAGAGATAACACCCCCCCATTACGTCATGCTTCTGAAATGTGGAAAAAGGTCCGTTTTCAAATGTTTTATTTTTGAACGTCAGTTCACATTTGTAGGTGGATCATCAGTGTTAGAGCCAAAATTAGCATGTTTAAAGTGATTTTCATGCTTCCAGGGGCTCGGGAAGTTAATTAAATGCCATTTGGAGGCATTTAATGTTCGAGCAAAAACGGCTGATTTTCGACAAAAGAGATAACACCCCCCCATTACGCCATGCTTCAGAAATGTGGAAAATGGTCCGTTTTCAAATGTTTTATTTTTGAACGTCAGTTCACATTTGTAGGTGGATCATCAGTGTTAGAGCTAAAATTAGCATGTTTAAAGTGATTTTCATGCTTCCAGGGGCCCAAAACACAAGATTTATGGAATGGTTAAAAGTGCATGAAAATGGCCAATTTACTCACTCTGAGTTCTCAAAAAGGGTTTCTTCACCCCGGGAAGTTAATTAAATACCATTTGGAGGCATTTAATGTTAGAGCAAAAACGGCTGATTTTCGACAAAAGAGATAACACCCCCCCATTACGTCATGCTTCAGAAATGTGGAAAATGGTCCGTTTTCAAATGTTTCATTTTTGAACGTCAGTTCACATTTGTAGGTGGATCATCAGTGTTAGAGCTAAAATTAGCATGTTTAAAGTGATTTTCATGCTTCCAGGGGCTCGGGAAGTGAAATAAATACCATTTGGAGGCATTTAATGTTCGAGCAAAAACGGCTGATTTTCGACAAAAGAGATAACACCCCCCCATTACGTCATGCTTCAGAAATGTGGAAAATGGTCCGTTTTCAAATGTTTTATTTTTGAACGTCAGTTCACATTTGTAGGTGGATCATCAGTGTTAGAGCTAAAATTAGCATGTTTAAAGTGATTTTCATGCTTCCAGGGGCTCGGGAAGTGAAATAAATACCATTTGGAGGCATTTAATGTTCGAGCAAAAACAGCAGATTTTCGACAAAAGAGATAACACCCCCCCCCATTACGTCATGCTTCAGAAATGTGGAAAATGGTCCGTTTTCAAATGTTTTATTTTTGAACGTCAGTTCACATTTGTAGGTAGATCATCAGTGTTAGAGCTAAAATTAGCATGTTTAAAGTGATTTTCATGCTTCCAGGGGCTCGGGAAGTGAAATAAATACCATTTGGAGGCATTTAATGTTCGAGCAAAAAAGGCTGATTTTCCACAAAAGAGATAACACCCCCCCATTACGTCATGCTTCAGAAATGTGGAAAATGGTCCGTTTTCAAATGTTTTATTTTTGAACGTCAGTTCACATTTGTAGGTGGATCATCAGTGTTAGAGCTAAAATTAGCATGTTTAAAGTGATTTTCATGCTTCCAGGGGCTCGGGAAGTGAAATAAATACCATTTGGAGGCATTTAATGTTCGAGCAAAAACGGCTGATTTTCGACAAAAGAGATAACACCCCCCATTACGTCATGCTTCAGAAATGTGGAAAATGGTCCGTTTTCAAATGTTTTATTTTTGAACGTGAGTTCACATTTGTAGGTGGATCATCAGTGTTAGAGCTAAAATTAGCATGTTTAAAGTGATTTTCATGCTTCCAGGGGCTCGGGAAGTGAAATAAATACCATTTGGAGGCATTTAATGTTCGAGCAAAAACGGCTGATTTTCGACAAAAGAGATAACACCCCCCCATTACGTCATGCTTCAGAAATGTGGAAAATGGTCCGTTTTCAAATGTTTTATTTTTGAACGTCAGTTCACATTTGTAGGTGGATCATCAGTGTTAGAGCTAAAATTAGCATGTTTAAAGTGATTTTCATGCTTCCAGGGGCCCAAAACACAAGATTTATGGAATGGTTAAAAGTGCATGAAAATGGCCAATTTACTCACTCTGAGTTCTCAAAAAGGGTTTCTTCACCCCGGGAAGTTATTTAAATACCATTTGGAGGCATTTAATGTTCGAGCAAAAACGGCTGATTTTCGACAAAAGAGATAACACCCCCCCATTACGTCATGCTTCAGAAATGTGGAAAATGGTCCGTTTTCAAATGTTTTATTTTTGAACATCAGTTCACATTTGTAGGTGGATCATCAGTGTTAGAGCTAAAATTAGCATGTTTAAAGTGATTTTCATGCTTCCAGGGGCCCAAAACACAAGATTTATGGAATGGTTAAAAGTGCATGAAAATGGCCAATTTACTCACTCTGAGTTCTCAAAAAGGGTTTCTTCACCCCGGGAAGTTAATTAAATACCATTTGGAGGCATTTAATGTTCGAGCAAAAACGGCTGATTTTCGACAAAAGAGATAACACCCCCCCATTACGTCATGCTTCAGAAATGTGGAAAATGGTCCGTTTTCAAATGTTTTATTTTTGAACGTCAGTTCACATTTGTAGGTGGATCATCAGTGTTAGAGCTAAAATTAGCATGTTTAAAGTGATTTTCATGCTTCCAGGGGCCCAAAACACAAGATTTATGGAATGGTTAAAAGTGCATGAAAATGGCCAATTTACTCACTCTGAGTTCTCAGAAAGGGTTTCTTCACCCCGGGAAGTTAATTAAATACCATTTGGAGGCATTTAATGTTAGAGCAAAAACGGCTGATTTTCGACAAAAGAGATAACACCCCCCCATTACGTCATGCTTCAGAAATGTGGAAAATGGTCCGTTTTCAAATGTTTTATTTTTGAACGTCAGTTCACATTTGTAGGTGGATCATCAGTGTTAGAGCTAAAATTAGCATGTTTAAAGTGATTTTCATGCTTCCAGGGGCTCGGGAAGTTAATTAAATACCATTTGGAGGCATTTAATGTTAGAGCAAAAACGGCTGATTTTCGACAAAAGAGATAACACCCCCCCATTACGTCATGCTTCAGAAATGTGGAAAATGGTCCGTTTTCAAATGTTTTATTTTTGAACGTCAGTTCACATTTGTAGGTGGATCATCAGTGTTAGAGCTAAAATTAGCATGTTTAAAGTGATTTTCATGCTTCCAGGGGCTCGGGAAGTGAAATAAATACCATTTGGAGGCATTTAATGTTCGAGCAAAAACGGCTGATTTTCGACAAAAGAGATAACACCCCCCCATTACGTCATGCTTCAGAAATGTGGAAAATGGTCCGTTTTCAAATGTTTTATTTTTGAACGTCAGTTCACATTTGTAGGTGGATCATCAGTGTTAGAGCTAAAATTAGCATGTTTAAAGTGATTTTCATGCTTCCAGGGGCCCAAAACACAAGATTTATGGAATGGTTAAAAGTGCATGAAAATGGCCAATTTACTCACTCTGAGTTCTCAAAAAGGGTTTCTTCACCCCGGGAAGTTATTTAAATACCATTTGGAGGCATTTAATGTTCGAGCAAAAACGGCTGATTTTCGACAAAAGAGATAACACCCCCCCATTACGTCATGCTTCAGAAATGTGGAAAATGGTCCGTTTTCAAATGTTTTATTTTTGAACGTCAGTTCACATTTGTAGGTGGATCATCAGTGTTAGAGCTAAAATTAGCATGTTTAAAGTGATTTTCATGCTTCCAGGGGCTCGGGAAGTTAATTAAATACCATTTGGAGGCATTTAATGTTCGAGCAAAAACGGCTGATTTTCGACAAAAGAGATAACACCCCCCCATTACGTCATGCTTCAGAAATGTGGAAAATGGTCCGTTTTCAAATGTTTTATTTTTGAACGTCAGTTCACATTTGTAGGTGGATCATCAGTGTTAGAGCTAAAATTAGCATGTTTAAAGTGATTTTCATGCTTCCAGGGGCTCGGGAAGTTAATTAAATACCATTTGGAGGCATTTAATGTTCGAGCAAAAACGGCTGATTTTCGACAAAAGAGATAACACCCCCCCATTACGTCATGCTTCAGAAATGTGGAAAATGGTCCGTTTTCAAATGTTTTATTTTTGAACGTCAGTTCACATTTGTAGGTGGATCATCAGTGTTAGAGCTAAAATTAGCATGTTTAAAGTGATTTTCATGCTTCCAGGGGCTCGGGAAGTTAATTAAATACCATTTGGAGGCATTTAATGTTAGAGCAAAAACGGCTGATTTTCGACAAAAGAGATAACACCCCCCCATTACGTCATGCTTCAGAAATGTGGAAAATGGTCCGTTTTCAAATGTTTTATTTTTGAACGTCAGTTCACATTTGTAGGTGGATCATCAGTGTTAGAGCTAAAATTAGCATGTTTAAAGTGATTTTCATGCTTCCAGGGGCTCGGGAAGTGAAATAAATACCATTTGGAGGCATTTAATGTTCGAGCAAAAACGGCTGATTTTCGACAAAAGAGATAACACCCCCCCATTACGTCATGCTTCAGAAATGTGGAAAATGGTCCGTTTTCAAATGTTTTATTTTTGAACGTCAGTTCACATTTGTAGGTGGATCATCAGTGTTAGAGCTAAAATTAGCATGTTTAAAGTGATTTTCATGCTTCCAGGGGCCCAAAACACAAGATTTATGGAATGGTTAAAAGTGCATGAAAATGGCCAATTTACTCACTCTGAGTTCTCAAAAAGGGTTTCTTCACCCCGGGAAGTTATTTAAATACCATTTGGAGGCATTTAATGTTCGAGCAAAAACGGCTGATTTTCGACAAAAGAGATAACACCCCCCCATTACGTCATGCTTCAGAAATGTGGAAAATGGTCCGTTTTCAAATGTTTTATTTTTGAACGTCAGTTCACATTTGTAGGTGGATCATCAGTGTTAGAGCTAAAATTAGCATGTTTAAAGTGATTTTCATGCTTCCAGGGGCCCAAAACACAAGATTTATGGAATGGTTAAAAGTGCATGAAAATGGCCAATTTACTCACTCTGAGTTCTCAAAAAGGGTTTCTTCACCCCGGGAAGTTAATTAAATACCATTTGGAGGCATTTAATGTTCGAGCAAAAACGGCTGATTTTCGACAAAAGAGATAACACCCCCCCATTACGTCATGCTTCAGAAATGTGGAAAATGGTCCGTTTTCAAATGTTTTATTTTTGAACGTCAGTTCACATTTGTAGGTGGATCATCAGTGTTAGAGCTAAAATTAGCATGTTTAAAGTGATTTTCATGCTTCCAGGGGCCCAAAACACAAGATTTATGGAATGGTTAAAAGTGCATGAAAATGGCCAATTTACTCACTCTGAGTTCTCAGAAAGGGTTTCTTCACCCCGGGAAGTTAATTAAATACCATTTGGAGGCATTTAATGTTAGAGCAAAAACGGCTGATTTTCGACAAAAGAGATAACACCCCCCCATTACGTCATGCTTCAGAAATGTGGAAAATGGTCCGTTTTCAAATGTTTTATTTTTGAACGTCAGTTCACATTTGTAGGTGGATCATCAGTGTTAGAGCTAAAATTAGCATGTTTAAAGTGATTTTCATGCTTCCAGGGGCTCGGGAAGTTAATTAAATACCATTTGGAGGCATTTAATGTTCGAGCAAAAACGGCTGATTTTCGACAAAAGAGATAACACCCCCCCATTACGTCATGCTTCAGAAATGTGGAAAATGGTCCGTTTTCAAATGTTTTATTTTTGAACGTCAGTTCACATTTGTAGGTGGATCATCAGTGTTAGAGCTAAAATTAGCATGTTTAAAGTGATTTTCATGCTTCCAGGGGCTCGGGAAGTTAATTAAATACCATTTGGAGGCATTTAATGTTCGAGCAAAAACGGCTGATTTTCGACAAAAGAGATAGCAGCACTATTCTTAGATGCCGAGAAGGCATTTGATAGGGTCTCATGGAGGTATTTATGGCAAACTTTGAGGTGGTCGGGGATAGGTGAGGGTTTCATTAGGGCTATACAGGGGTTATATATTGATCCAATAGTCAGAATCAGAGTTAATCGAGGATATTCAGCAGATGTCACTATAGGAAGAGGGACAAGACAGGGGTGCCCTTCATCTCCACTCCTATTTGCCCTGTATTTAGAACCATTGCTCCGTAGATTAGAAGGCAATCCTTTGATTACGCCAGTTAGAGTGAATGGGTGCGTTGTCAAATCCCTAGCCTATGCCGACGATGTGGCAATTCTCACCTCTGACCCCCATGTGTCAATTGGTCAAGTTGAACAGGAAGCGGAGCTATTTGGGCAAATTTCTGGGTATAGTCTTAATAAAGCAAAGACCCAGATTGTAGAAAATGGATACTCTAATTGTAATGATCCGCGTGTGGTTATTTCGGCAGTTTATTTAGGGGTGGCTATTTCGGCAGATATTGATAACGTTGTGGGAATTAACATCGCCCCCCTATTGGCAAAAGTCAAAAATGATTTGGAAAGACTTAATAATTTACATCTGTCTCTTGTAGGAACCACAAATGTTATCAAAATGTCAATTCTTCCTAAGTTCCTCTATTTTTTCAGAGCCATTCCCCTTCTCTTTGAGAATAAGTGGTTTAACTCATTAGAGATTATTTTGAATAAATTCATATGGGCGCAAGGTAAGACGAGAAGGGTTTATAGATTTATGGCTCTCCCAAGAGAAGAAGGGGGGTGGGGAGTCCCTGATTTCAGGATGTATTATCTTGCTGCTGCCCTACAGTATATGCAGGGGCTAATTGGGGGAGGGGGTAAGACACAAAAAGTTACAAGTATGTCGACAGAAATCTATAAGGCTGTTCTGGGTGAAGAAGTTGAAAATTGTTTTTTAAACTGTATGGAGTATGGGTACTACAAAAGGACCAGGTTTAAAACACTAAGTGCTGCCGTTAGAATCTGGAATGTTTTTTTAAAGAAATCAGGCCTCGGCAGGTTTAACAGATATGTTAGATTGTACAAGAATAGGTCACTACCCGCAGCAATTTTTGCAGATAGCACAATGGCTGGTTGGGCTGAAAGGGGAATTAGTCAGATTGGGGACCTCAGAGGGAGTGATGCGATGCTACAGTTCACAGATCTAGTGACGAAATTTGCCATTGATGGAAGATCCTTTTTTAAATATCTCCAGGTTAGGAGCTTTTTGGGTGGAAAACAGGGAGGGCCCGTAGGATTTCAGAGGAATGAAATTCTAGAGAAAATACAAATCTCTGGAGATTGTACAATTAGGAGTCTGTATGCATGCCTGGTGAAAGGAAGAGTAGCCGATATAGAGAAATTCAGCAACAAATGGACAGTTAAACTGGGTATTCCAAAGGATTTATTTCAAGAGTCACTTGAGCTTGCACGTATGGTTTTATGTTCGGCACCTCTACAATCACAGCATTTTAAAACTCTGTACTTCTTATACTTTACCCCAGCTAGAATAGCTAAATGGGGAGGAACCACGGGCATTACATGTGCAAGGTGCAACCATCCGGAGGCGGATATAATACATGTCTTTGCTACTTGTCCACAGCTGTACACACTGATTGAAAATGTTGAACGATTTTTAAATAGGACTTTGAAGTTACGTATAACCCTTACACCATCAGTATTATTGTTGGGGTTGGATCAGGATGGTAATACACCACATAAAGAGTTTATTTTTGTGGCTGCTGCAGTTTATAGATTGACTATAGCTAGAGCATGGTTAGATAAAAATCCACCCACCATGCAAACCTGGCTGGCTAATTTGTTAGCAGCCTACAATTTGGAGAAGCCTATTTATTCCAGAAAAGGGATAAGGGGCAAAATGAGAGGATTAAAAATATGGGAACCCATAACTAGATGGAAAGAGAATATGGGGTCTCAGTAAGTCTAAGGGCTATTCTTTTGTGTTTTTGTATTTTTTCTTTTTGTGCTTGGCTCTTCATTCTCGTGTTCCCATGCTTTACCTTATAGGTAAATAATATGAAATACAGTATATGTAATGTATAAATTGTATGATGTGTAAACCGTGCAAATTATGGAAATAAAAATTTTTAAAAATAAAAAAAAAAAAAAAAAAAAAAAAAAAAGAGATAACACCCCCCCATTACGTCATGCTTCAGAAATGTGGAAAATGGTCCGTTTTCAAATGTTTCATTTTTGAACGTCAGTTCACATTTGTAGGTGGATCATCAGTGTTAGAGCTAAAATTAGCATGTTTAAAGTGATTTTCATGCTTCCAGGGGCCCAAAACACAAGATTTATGGAATGGTTAAAAGTGCATGAAAATGGCCAATTTACTCACTCTGAGTTCTCAAAAAGGGTTTCTTCACCCCGGGAAGTTAATTAAATACCATTTGGAGGCATTTAATGTTCGAGCAAAAACGGCTGATTTTCGACAAAAGAGATAACACCCCCCCATTACGTCATGCTTCAGAAATGTGGAAAATGGTCCGTTTTCAAATGTTTTATTTTTGAACGTCAGTTCACATTTGTAGGTGGATCATCAGTGTTAGAGCTAAAATTAGCATGTTTAAAGTGATTTTCATGCTTCCAGGGGCCCAAAACACAAGATTTATGGAATGGTTAAAAGTGCATGAAAATGGCCAATTTACTCACTCTGAGTTCTCAAAAAGGGTTTCTTCACCCCGGGAAGTTAATTAAATACCATTTGGAGGCATTTAATGTTAGAGCAAAAACGGCTGATTTTCGACAAAAGAGATAACACCCACCCATTACGTCATGCTTCAGAAATGTGGAAAATGGTCCGTTTTCAAATGTTTCATTTTTGAACGTCAGTTCACATTTGTAGGTGGATCATCAGTGTTAGAGCTAAAATTAGCATGTTTAAAGTGATTTTCATGCTTCCAGGGGCTCGGGAAGTTAATTAAATACCATTTGGAGGCATTTAATGTTCGAGCAAAAACGGCTGATTTTCGACAAAAGAGATAACACCCCCCCATTACGTCATGCTTCAGAAATGTGGAAAATGGTCCGTTTTCAAATGTTTTATTTTTGAACGTCAGTTCACATTTGTAGGTGGATCATCAGTGTTAGAGCTAAAATTAGCATGTTTAAAGTGATTTTCATGCTTCCAGGGGCCCAAAACACAAGATTTATGGAATGGTTAAAAATGCATGAAAATGGCCAATTTACTCACTCTGAGTTCTCAAAAAGGGTTTCTTCACCCCGGGAAGTTAATTAAATACCATTTGGAGGCATTTAATGTTAGAGCAAAAACGGCTGATTTTCGACAAAAGAGATAACACCCCCCCATTACGTCATGCTACAGAAATATGGAAAATGGTCCGTTTTCAAATGTTTTATTTTTGAACGTCAGTTCACATTTGTAGGTGGATCATCAGTGTTAGAGCTAAAATTAGCATGTTTAAAGTGATTTTCATGCTTCCAGGGGCTCGGGAAGTTAATTAAATACCATTTGGAGGCATTTAATGTTCGAGCAAAAACGGCTGATTTTCGACAAAAGAGATAACACCCCCCCATTACGTCATGCTTCAGAAATGTGGAAAATGGTCCGTTTTCAAATGTTTTATTTTTGAACGTCAGTTCACATTTGTAGGTGGATCATCAGTGTTAGAGCTAAAATTAGCATGTTTAAAGTGATTTTCATGCTTCCAGGGGCTCGGGAAGTGAAATAAATACCATTTGGAGGCATTTAATGTTCGAGCAAAAACGGCTGATTTTCGACAAAAGAGATAACACCCCCCCCATTACGTCATGCTTCAGAAATGTGGAAAATGGTCCGTTTTCAAATGTTTTATTTTTGAACGTCAGTTCACATTTGTAGGTGGATCATCAGTGTTAGAGCTAAAATTAGCATGTTTAAAGTGATTTTCATGCTTCCAGGGGCCCAAAACACAAGATTTATGGAATGGTTAAAAGTGCATGAAAATGGCCAATTTACTCACTCTGAGTTCTCAAAAAGGGTTTCTTCACCCCGGGAAGTTAATTAAATACCATTTGGAGGCATTTAATGTTAGAGCAAAAACGGCTGATTTTCGCCAAAAGAGATAACACCCCCCATTACGTCATGCTTCAGAAATGTGGAAAATGGTCCGTTTTCAAATGTTTTATTTTTGAACGTCAGTTCCCATTTGTAGGTGGATCATCAGTGTTAGAGCTAAAATTAGCATGTTTAAAGTGATTTTCATGCTTCCAGGGGCCCAAAACACAAGATTTATGGAATGGTTAAAAGTGCATGAAAATGGCCAATTTACTCACTCTGAGTTCTCAAAAAGGGTTTCTTCACCCCGGGAAGTGAAATAAATACCATTTGGAGGCATTTAATGTTCGAGCAAAAACGTCTGTTTTTCGACAAAAGAGATAACACCCCCCCCCATTACGTCATGCTTCAGAAATGTGGAAAATGGTCCGTTTTCAAATGTTTTATTTTTGAACGTCAGTTCACATTTGTAGGTGGATCATCAGTGTTAGAGCTAAAATTAGCATGTTTAAAGTGATTTTCATGCTTCCAGGGGCTCGGGAAGTGAAATAAATACCATTTGGAGGCATTTAATGTTCGAGCAAAAAATGCTGATTTTCCACAAAAGAGATAACACCCCCCCATTACGTCATGCTTCAGAAATGTGGAAAATGGTCCGTTTTCAAATGTTTTATTTTTGAACGTCAGTTCACATTTGTAGGTGGATCATCAGTGTTAGAGCTAAAATTAGCATGTTTAAAGTGATTTTCATGCTTCCAGGGGTTCGGGAAGTGAAATAAATACCATTTGGAGGCATTTAATGTTCGAGCAAAAACGGCTGATTTTCGACAAAAGAGATAACACCCCCCCATTACATCATGCTTCAGAAATGTGGAAAATGGTCAGTTTTCAAATGTTTTATTTTTGAACGTCAGTTCACATTTGTAGGTGCATCATCAGTGTTAGAGCTAAAATTAGCATGTTTAAAGTGATTTTCATTCTTCCAGGGGCTCGGGAAGTGAAATAAATACCATTTGGAGGCATTTAATGTTCGAGCAAAAACGGCTGATTTTCGACAAAAGAGATAACACCCCCCCATTACGTCATGCTTCAGAAATGTGGAAAATGGTCCGTTTTCAAATGTTTTATTTTTGAACGTCAGTTCACATTTGTAGGTGGATCATCAGTGTTAGAGCTAAAATTAGCATGTTTAAAGTGATTTTCATGCTTCCAGGGGCTCGGGAAGTGAAATAAATACCATTTGGAGGCATTTAATGTTCGAGCAAAAACGGCTGATTTTCGACAAAAGAGATAACACCCCCCCATTACGTCATGCTTCAGAAATGTGGAAAATGGTCCGTTTTCAAATGTTTTATTTTTGAACGTCAGTTCACATTTGTAGGTGGATCATCAGTGTTAGAGCTAAAATTAGCATGTTTAAAGTGATTTTCATGCTTCCAGGGGCTCGGGAAGTGAAATAAATACCATTTGGAGGCATTTAATGTTCGAGCAAAAACGGCTGATTTTCGACAAAAGAGATAACACCCCCCCATTACGTCATGCTTCAGAAATGTGGAAAATGGTCCGTTTTCAAATGTTTTATTTTTGAACGTCAGTTCACATTTGTAGGTGGATCATCAGTGTTAGAGCTAAAATTAGCATGTTTAAAGTGATTTTCATGCTTCCAGGGGCCCAAAACACAAGATTTATGGAATGGTTAACAGTGCATGAAAATGGCCAATTTACTCACTCTGAGTTCTCAAAAAGGGTTTCTTAACCCCGGGAAGTTAATTAAATACCATTTGGAGGCATTTAATGTTCGAGCAAAAACGGCTGATTTTTGACAAAAGAGATAACACCCCCCCATTACGTCATGCTTCAGAAATGTGGAAAATGGTCCGTTTTCAAATGTTTTATTTTTGAACGTCAGTTCACATTTGTAGGTGGATCATCAGTGTTAGAGCTAAAATTAGCATGTTTAAAGTGATTTTCATGCTTCCAGGGGCTCGGAAGTGAAATAAATACCATTTGGAGGCATTTAATGTTCGAGCAAAAAAGGCTGATTTTCCACAAAAGAGATAACACCCCCCCATTACGTCATGCTTCAGAAATGTGGAAAATGGTCCGTTTTCAAATGTTTTATTTTTGAACGTCAGTTCACATTTGTAGGTGGATCATCAGTGTTAGAGCTAAAATTAGCATGTTTAAAGTGATTTTCATGCTTCCAGGGGCTCGGGAAGTGAAATAAATACCATTTGGAGGCATTTAATGTTCGAGCAAAAACGGCTGATTTTCGACAAAAGAGATAACACCCCCCCATTACATCATGCTTCAGAAATGTGGAAAATGGTCCGTTTTCAAATGTTTTATTTTTGAACGTCAGTTCACATTTGTAGGTGCATCATCAGTGTTAGAGCTAAAATTAGCATGTTTAAAGTGATTTTCATTCTTCCAGGGGCTCGGGAAGTGAAATAAATACCATTTGGAGGCATTTAATGTTCGAGCAAAAACGGCTGATTTTCGACAAAAGAGATAACACCCCCCCATTACGTCATGCTTCAGAAATGTGGAAAATGGTCCGTTTTCAAATGTTTTATTTTTGAACGTCAGTTCACATTTGTAGGTGGATCATCAGTGTTAGAGCTAAAATTAGCATGTTTAAAGTGATTTTCATGCTTCCAGGGGCTCGGGAAGTGAAATAAATACCATTTGGAGGCATTTAATGTTCGAGCAAAAACGGCTGATTTTCGACAAAAGAGATAACACCCCCCCATTACGTCATGCTTCAGAAATGTGGAAAATGGTCCGTTTTCAAATGTTTTATTTTTGAACGTCAGTTCACATTTGTAGGTGGATCATCAGTGTTAGAGCTAAAATTAGCATTTTTAAAGTGATTTTCATGCTTCCAGGGGCTCGGGAAGTGAAATAAATACCATTTGGAGGCATTTAATGTTCGAGCAAAAACGGCTGATTTTCGACAAAAGAGATAACACCCCCCCATTACGTCATGCTTCAGAAATGTGGAAAATGGTCCGTTTTCAAATGTTTTATTTTTGAACGTCAGTTCACATTTGTAGGTGGATCATCAGTGTTAGAGCTAAAATTAGCATGTTTAAAGTGATTTTCATGCTTCCAGGGGCCCAAAACACAAGATTTATGGAATGGTTAAAAGTGCATGAAAATGGCCAATTTACTCACTCTGAGTTCTCAAAAAGGGTTTCTTCACCCCAGGAAGTTAATTAAATACCATTTGGAGGCATTTAATGTTCGAGCAAAAACGGCTGATTTTCGACAAAAGAGATAACACCCCCCCATTACGTCATGCTTCAGAAATGTGGAAAATGGTCCGTTTTCAAATGTTTTATTTTTGAACGTCAGTTCACATTTGTAGGTGGATCATCAGTGTTAGAGCTAAAATTAGCATGTTTAAAGTGATTTTCATGCTTCCAGGGGCTCGGGAAGTTAATTAAATACCATTTGGAGGCATTTAATGTTCGAGCAAAAACGGCTGATTTTCGACAAAAGAGATAACACCCCCCCATTACGTCATGCTTCAGAAATGTGGAAAATGGTCCGTTTTCAAATGTTTTATTTTTGAACGTCAGTTCACATTTGTAGGTGGATCATCAGTGTTAGAGCTAAAATTAGCATGTTTAAAGTGATTTTCATGCTTCCAGGGGCCCAAAACACAAGATTTATGGAATGGTTAAAAGTGCATGAAAATGGCCAATTTACTCACTCTGAGTTCTCAAAAAGGGTTTCTTCACCCCGGGAAGTTAATTAAATACCATTTGGAGGCATTTAATGTTCGAGCAAAAACGGCTGATTTTCGACAAAAGAGATAACACCCCCCCATTACGTCATGCTTCAGAAATGTGGAAAATGGTCCGTTTTCAAATGTTTTATTTTTGAATGTCAGTTCACATTTGTAGGTGGATCATCAGTGTTAGAGCTAAAATTAGCATGTTTAAAGTGATTTTCATGCTTCCAGGGGCCCAAAACACAAGATTTATGCAATGGTTAAAAGTGCATGAAAATGGCCAATTTACTCACTCTGAGTTCTCAAAAATGGTTTCTTCATCCCGGGAAGTTAATTAAATACCATTTGGAGGAATTTAATGTTAGAGCAAAAACGGCTGATTTTCGACAAAAGAGATAACACCCCCCCATTACATCATGCTTCAGAAATGTGGAAAATGGTCCGTTTTCAAATGTTTTTATTTTTGAACATCAGTTCACATTTGTAGGTGGATCATCAGTGTTAGAGCTAAAATTAGCATGTTTAAAGTGATTTTCATGCTTCCAGGGGCTCGGGAAGTTAATTAAATACCATTTGGAGGCATTTAATGTTCGAGCAAAAACGGCTGATTTTCGACAAAAGAGATAACACCCCCCCATTACGTCATGCTTCAGAAATGTGGAAAATGGTCCGTTTTCAAATGTTTTATTTTTGAACGTCAGTTCACATTTGTAGGTGGATCATCAGTGTTAGAGCTAAAATTAGCATGTTTAAAGTGATTTTCATGCTTCCAGGGGCTCGGGAAGTGAAATAAATACCATTTGGAGGCATTTAATGTTCGAGCAAAAACGGCTGATTTTCGACAAAAGAGATAACACCCCCCCATTACGTCATGCTTCAGAAATGTGGAAAATGGTCCGTTTTCAAATGTTTTATTTTTGAACGTCAGTTCACATTTGTAGGTGGATCATCAGTGTTAGAGCTAAAATTAGCATGTTTAAAGTGATTTTCATGCTTCCAGGGGCTCGGGAAGTTAATTAAATACCATTTGGAGGCATTTAATGTTCGAGCAAAAACGGCTGATTTTCGACAAAAGAGATAACACCCCCCCATTACGTCATGCTTCAGAAATGTGGAAAATGGTCCGTTTTCAATTGTTTTATTTTTGAACGTCAGTTCACATTTGTAGGTGGATCATCAGTGTTAGAGCTAAAATTAGCATGTTTAAAGTGATTTTCATGCTTCCAGGGGCTCGGGAAGTGAAATAAATACCATTTGGAGGCCTTTAATGTTCGAGCAAAAACGGCTGATTTTCGACAAAAGAGATAACACCCCCCCATTACGTCATGCTTCAGAAATGTGGAAAATGGTCCGTTTTCAAATGTTTTATTTTTGAACGTCAGTTCACATTTGTAGGTGGATCATCAGTGTTAGAGCTAAAATTAGCATGTTTAAAGTGATTTTCATGCTTCCAGGGGCTCGGGAAGTGAAATAAATACCATTTGGAGGCATTTAATGTTCGAGCAAAAACGGCTGATTTTCGACAAAAGAGATAACACCCCCCCATTACGTCATGCTTCAGAAATGTGGAAAATGGTCCGTTTTCAAATGTTTTATTTTTGAACGTCAGTTCACATTTGTAGGTGGATCATCAGTGTTAGAGCTAAAATTAGCATGTTTAAAGTGATTTTCATGCTTCCAGGGGCTCGGGAAGTGAAATAAATACCATTTGGAGGCATTTAATGTTCGAGCAAAAACGGCTGATTTTCGACAAAAGAGATAACACCCCCCCATTACGTCATGCTTCAGAAATGTGGAAAATGGTCCGTTTTCAAATGTTTTATTTTTGAACGTCAGTTCACATTTGTAGGTGGATCATCAGTGTTAGAGCTAAAATTAGCATGTTTAAAGTGATTTTCATGCTTCCAGGGGCTCGGGAAGTGAAATAAATACCATTTGGAGGCATTTAATGTTCGAGCAAAAACGGCTGATTTTCGACAAAAGAGATAACACCCCCCCATTACGTCATGCTTCAGAAATGTGGAAAATGGTCCGTTTTCAAATGTTTTATTTTTGAACGTCAGTTCACATTTGTAGGTGGATCATCAGTGTTAGAGCTAAAATTAGCATGTTTAAAGTGATTTTCATGCTTCCAGGGGCTCGGGAAGTGAAATAAATACCATTTGGAGGCATTTAATGTTCGAGCAAAAACGGCTGATTTTCCACAAAAGAGATAACACCCCCCCATTACGTCATGCTTCAGAAATGTGGAAAATGGTCCGTTTTCAAATGTTTTATTTTTGAACGTCAGTTCACATTTGTAGGTGGATCATCAGTGTTAGAGCTAAAATTAGCATGTTTAAAGTGATTTTCATGCTTCCAGGGGCTCGGGAAGTGAAATAAATACCATTTGGAGGCATTTAATGTTCAAGCAAAAACGGCTGATTTTCGACAAAAGAGATAACACCCCCCCATTACGTCATGCTTCAGAAATGTGGAAAATGGTCCGTTTTCAAATGTTTTATTTTTGAACGTCAGTTCACATTTGTAGGTGGATCATCAGTGTTAGAGCTAAAATTAGCATGTTTAAAGTGATTTTCATGCTTCCAGGGGCTCGGGAAGTTAATTAAATACCATTTGGAGGCATTTAATGTTAGAGCAAAAACGGCTGATTTTCGACAAAAGAGATAACACCCCCCCATTACGTCATGCTTCAGAAATGTGGAAAATGGTCCGTTTTCAAATGTTTTATTTTTGAACGTCAGTTCACATTTGTAGGTGGATCATCAGTGTTAGAGCTAAAATTAGCATGTTTAAAGTGATTTTCATGCTTCCAGGGGCTCGGGAAGTGAAATAAATACCATTTGGAGGCATTTAATGTTCGAGCAAAAACGGCTGATTTTCGACAAAAGAGATAACACCCCCCCATTACGTCATGCTTCAGAAATGTGGAAAATGGTCCGTTTTCAAATGTTTTATTTTTGAACGTCAGTTCACATTTGTAGGTGGATCATCAGTGTTAGAGCTAAAATTAGCATGTTTAAAGTGATTTTCATGCTTCCAGGGGCCCAAAACACAAGATTTATGGAATGGTTAAAAGTGCATGAAAATGGCCAATTTACTCACTCTGAGTTCTCAAAAAGGGTTTCTTCACCCCGGGAAGTTAATTAAATACCATTTGGAGGCATTTAATGTTCGAGCAAAAACGGCTGATTTTCGACAAAAGAGATAACACCCCCCCATTACGTCATGCTTCAGAAATGTGGAAAATGGTCCGTTTTCAAATGTTTTATTTTTGAACGTCAGTTCACATTTGTAGGTGGATCATCAGTGTTAGAGCTAAAATTAGCATGTTTAAAGTGATTTTCATGCTTCCAGGGGCCCAAAACACAAGATTTATGGAATGGTTAAAAGTGCATGAAAATGGCCAATTTACTCACTCTGAGTTCTCAAAAAGGGTTTCTTCACCCCGGGAAGTTAATTAAATACCATTTGGAGGCATTTAATGTTCGAGCAAAAACGGCTGATTTTCGACAAAAGAGATAACACCCCCCCATTACGTCATGCTTCAGAAATGTGGAAAATGGTCCGTTTTCAAATGTTTTATTTTTGAACGTCAGTTCACATTTGTAGGTGGATCATCAGTGTTAGAGCTAAAATTAGCATGTTTAAAGTGATTTTCATGCTTCCAGGGGCCCAAAACACAAGATTTATGGAATGGTTAAAAGTGCATGAAAATGGCCAATTTACTCACTCTGAGTTCTCAAAAAGGGTTTCTTCACCCCGGGAAGTTAATTAAATACCATTTGGAGGCATTTAATGTTAGAGCAAAAACGGCTGATTTTCGACAAAAGAGATAACACCCCCCCATTACGTCATGCTTCTGAAATGTGGAAAATGGTCCGTTTTCAAATGTTTTATTTTTGAACGTCAGTTCACATTTGTAGGTGGATCATCAGTGTTAGAGCCAAAATTAGCATGTTTAAAGTGATTTTCATGCTTCCAGGGGCTCGGGACGTTAATTAAATACCATTTGGAGGCATTTAATGTTCGAGCAAAAACGGCTGATTTTCGACAAAAGAGATAACACCCCCCCATTACGTCATGCTTCAGAAATGTGGAAAATGGTCCGTTTTCAAATGTTTTATTTTTGAACGTCAGTTCACATTTGTAGGTGGATCATCAGTGTTAGAGCTAAAATTAGCATGTTTAAAGTGATTTTCATGCTTCCAGGGGCCCAAAACACAAGATTTATGGAATGGTTAACAGTGCATGAAAATGGCCAATTTACTCACTCTGAGTTCTCAAAAAGGGTTTCTTCACCCCGGGAAGTTAATTAAATACCATTTGGAGGCATTTAATGTTCGAGCAAAAACGACTGATTTTTGACAAAAGAGATAACACCCCCCCATTACGTCATGCTTCAGAAATGTGGAAAATGGTCCGTTTTCAAATGTTTTATTTTTGAACGTCAGTTCACATTTGTAGGTGGATCATCAGTGTTAGAGCTAAAATTAGCATGTTTAAAGTGATTTTCATGCTTCCAGGGGCTCGGGAAGTGAAATAAATACCATTTGGAGGCATTTAATGTTCGAGCAAAAAAGGCTGATTTTCCACAAAAGAGATAACACCCCCCCATTACGTCATGCTTCAGAAATGTGGAAAATGGTCCGTTTTCAAATGTTTTATTTTTGAACGTCAGTTCACATTTGTAGGTGGATCATCAGTGTTAGAGCTAAAATTAGCATGTTTAAAGTGATTTTCATGCTTCCAGGGGCTCGGGAAGTGAAATAAATACCATTTGGAGGCATTTAATGTTCGAGCAAAAACGGCTGATTTTCGACAAAAGAGATAACACCCCCCCATTACGTCATGCTTCAGAAATGTGGAAAATGGTCCGTTTTCAAATGTTTTTTTTTTGAACGTCAGTTCACATTTGTAGGTGGATCATCAGTGTTAGAGCTAAAATTAGCATGTTTAAAGTGATTTTCATGCTTCCAGGGGCTCGGGAAGTGAAATAAATACCATTTGGAGGCATTTAATGTTCAAGCAAAAACGGCTGATTTTCGACAAAAGAGATAACACCCCCCCATTACGTCATGCTTCAGAAATGTGGAAAATGGTCCGTTTTCAAATGTTTTATTTTTGAACGTCAGTTCACATTTGTAGGTGGATCATCAGTGTTAGAGCTAAAATTAGCATGTTTAAAGTGATTTTCATGCTTCCAGGGGCTCGGGAAGTTAATTAAATACCATTTGGAGGCATTTAATGTTAGAGCAAAAACGGCTGATTTTCGACAAAAGAGATAACACCCCCCCATTACGTCATGCTTCAGAAATGTGGAAAATGGTCCGTTTTCAAATGTTTTATTTTTGAACGTCAGTTCACATTTGTAGGTGGATCATCAGTGTTAGAGCTAAAATTAGCATGTTTAAAGTGATTTTCATGCTTCCAGGGGCTCGGGAAGTGAAATAAATACCATTTGGAGGCATTTAATGTTCGAGCAAAAACGGCTGATTTTCGACAAAAGAGATAACACCCCCCCATTACGTCATGCTTCAGAAATGTGGAAAATGGTCCGTTTTCAAATGTTTTATTTTTGAACGTCAGTTCACATTTGTAGGTGGATCATCAGTGTTAGAGCTAAAATTAGCATGTTTAAAGTGATTTTCATGCTTCCAGGGGCCCAAAACACAAGATTTATGGAATGGTTAAAAGTGCATGAAAATGGCCAATTTACTCACTCTGAGTTCTCAAAAAGGGTTTCTTCACCCCGGGAAGTTAATTAAATACCATTTGGAGGCATTTAATGTTAGAGCAAAAACGGCTGATTTTTGACAAAAGAGATAACACCCCCCCATTACGTCATGCTTCTGAAATGTGGAAAATGGTCCGTTTTCAAATGTTTTATTTTTGAACGTCAGTTCACATTTGTAGGTGGATCATCAGTGTTAGAGCCAAAATTAGCATGTTTAAAGTGATTTTCATGCTTCCAGGGGCTCGGGAAGTGAAATAAATACCATTTGGAGGCATTTAATGTTCGAGCAAAAACGGCTGATTTTCGACAAAAGAGATAACACCCCCCCATTACGTCATGCTTCAGAAATGTGGAAAATGGTCCGTTTTCAAATGTTTTATTTTTGAACGTCAGTTCACATTTGTAGGTGGATCATCAGTGTTAGAGCTAAAATTAGCATGTTTAAAGTGATTTTCATGCTTCCAGGGGCCCAAAACACAAGATTTATGGAATGGTTAAAAGTGCATGAAAATGGCCAATTTACTCACTCTGAGTTCTCAAAAAGGGTTTCTTCACCCCGGGAAGTTAATTAAATACCATTTGGAGGCATTTAATGTTCGAGCAAAAACGGCTGATTTTCGACAAAAGAGATAACACCCCCCCATTACGTCATGCTTCAGAAATGTGGAAAATGGTCCGTTTTCAAATGTTTTATTTTTGAACGTCAGTTCACATTTGTAGGTGGATCATCAGTGTTAGGGCTAAAATTAGCATGTTTAAAGTGATTTTCATGCTTCCAGGGGCTCGGGAAGTTAATTAAATACCATTTGGAGGCATTTAATGTTCGAGCAAAAACGGCTGATTTTCGACAAAAGAGATAACACCCCCCCATTACGTCATGCTTCAGAAATGTGGAAAATGGTCCGTTTTCAAATGTTTTATTTTTGAACGTCAGTTCACATTTGTAGGTGGATCATCAGTGTTAGAGCTAAAATTAGCATGTTTAAAGTGATTTTCATGCTTCCAGGGGCCCAAAACACAAGATTTATGGAATGGTTAAAAGTGCATGAAAATGGCCAATTTACTCACTCTGAGTTCTCAAAAAGGGTTTCTTCACCCCGGGAAGTTAATTAAATACCATTTGGAGGCATTTAATGTTCGAGCAAAAACGGTTGATTTTCGACAAAAGAGATAACACCCCCCCATTACGTCGTGCTTCAGAAATGTGGAAAATGGTGCGTTTGTAAAAGTTTTATTTTTGAACGTCAGTTCACATTTGTAGGTGGATCATCAGTGTTAGAGCTAAAATTAGCATGTTTAAAGTGATTTTCATGCTTCCAGGGGCCCAAAACACAAGATTTATGGAATGGTTAAAAGTGCATGAAAATGGCCAATTTACTCACTCTGAGTTCTCAAAAATGGTTTCTTCACCCCGGGAAGTTAATTAAATACCATTTTGAGGCATTTAATGTTAGAGCAAAAACGGCTGATTTTCGACAAAAGAGATAACACCCCCCCATTACATCATGCTTCAGAAATGTGGAAAATGGTCCGTTTTCAAATGTTTTATTTTTGAACGTCAGTTCACATTTGTAGGTGGATCATCAGTGTTAGAGCTAAAATTAGCATGTTTAAAGTGATTTTCATGCTTCCAGGGGCTCGGGAAGTTAATTAAATACCATTTGGAGGCATTTAATGTTCGAGCAAAAACGGCTGATTTTCGACAAAAGAGATAACACCCCCCCATTACGTCATGCTTCAGAAATGTGGAAAATGGTCCGTTTTCAAATGTTTTATTTTTGAACGTCAGTTCACATTTGTAGGTGGATCATCAGTGTTAGAGCTAAAATTAGCATGTTTAAAGTGATTTTCATGCTTCCAGGGGCTCGGGAAGTGAAATAAATACCATTTGGAGGCATTTAATGTTCGAGCAAAAACGGCTGATTTTCGACAAAAGAGATAACACCCCCCCATTACGTCATGCTTCAGAAATGTGGAAAATGGTCCGTTTTCAAATGTTTTATTTTTGAACGTCAGTTCACATTTGTAGGTGGATCATCAGTGTTAGAGCTAAAATTAGCATGTTTAAAGTGATTTTCATGCTTCCAGGGGCTCGGGAAGTTAATTAAATACCATTTGGAGGCATTTAATGTTCGAGCAAAAACGGCTGATTTTCGACAAAAGAGATAACACCCCCCCATTACGTCATGCTTCAGAAATGTGGAAAATGGTCCGTTTTCAAATGTTTTATTTTTGAACGTCAGTTCACATTTGTAGGTGGATCATCAGTGTTAGAGCTAAAATTAGCATGTTTAAAGTGATTTTCATGCTTCCAGGGGCCCAAAACACAAGATTTATGGAATGGTTAAAAGTGCATGAAAATGGCCAATTTACTCACTCTGAGTTCTCAAAAAGGGTTTCTTCACCCCGGGAAGTTAATTAAATACCATTTGGAGGCATTTAATGTTCGAGCAAAAACGGCTGATTTTCGACAAAAGAGATAACACCCCCCCATTACGTCATGCTTCAGAAATGTGGAAAATGGTCCGTTTTCAAATGTTTTATTTTTGAACGTCAGTTCACATTTGTAGGTGGATCATCAGTGTTAGAGCTAAAATTAGCATGTTTAAAGTGATTTTCATGCTTCCATGGGCCCAAAACACAAGATTTATGGAATGGTTAAAAGTGCATGAAAATGGCCAATTTACTCACTCTGAGTTCTCAAAAAGGGTTTCTTCACCCCGGGAAGTTAATTAAATACCATTTGGAGGCATTTAATGTTCGAGCAAAAACGGCTGATTTTCGACAAAAGAGATAACACCCCCCCATTACGTCATGCTTCAGAAATGTGGAAAATGGTCCGTTTTCAAATGTTTTATTTTTGAACGTCAGTTCACATTTGTAGGTGGATCATCAGTGTTAGAGCTAAAATTAGCATGTTTAAAGTGATTTTCATGCTTCCAGGGGCCCAAAACACAAGATTTATGGAATGGTTAAAAGTGCATGAAAATGGCCAATTTACTCACTCTGAGTTCTCAAAAAGGGTTTCTTCACCCCGGGAAGTTAATTAAATACCATTTGGAGGCATTTAATGTTCGAGCAAAAACGGCTGATTTTCGACAAAAGAGATAACACCCCCCCATTACGTCATGCTTCAGAAATGTGGAAAATGGTCCGTTTTCAAATGTTTTATTTTTGAACGTCAGTTCACATTTGTAGGTGGATCATCAGTGTTAGAGCTAAAATTAGCATGTTTAAAGTGATTTTCATGCTTCCAGGGGCCCAAAACACAAGATTTATGGAATGGTTAAAAGTGCATGAAAATGGCCAATTTACTCACTCTGAGTTCTCAAAAAGGGTTTCTTCACCCCGGGAAGTTAATTAAATACCATTTGGAGGCATTTAATGTTCGAGCAAAAACGGCTGATTTTCGACAAAAGAGATAACACCCCCCCATTACGTCATGCTTCAGAAATGTGGAAAATGGTCCGTTTTCAAATGTTTTATTTTTGAACGTCAGTTCACATTTGTAGGTGGATCATCAGTGTTAGAGCTAAAATTAGCATGTTTAAAGTGATTTTCATGCTTCCAGGGGCCCAAAACACAAGATTTATGGAATGGTTAAAAGTGCATGAAAATGGCCAATTTACTCACTCTGAGTTCTCAAAAAGGGTTTCTTCACCCCGGGAAGTTAATTAAATACCATTTGGAGGCATTTAATGTTAGAGCAAAAACGGCTGATTTTCGACAAAAGAGATAACACCCCCCCATTACGTCATGCTTCTGAAATGTGGAAAAAGGTCCGTTTTCAAATGTTTTATTTTTGAACGTCAGTTCACATTTGTAGGTGGATCATCAGTGTTAGAGCCAAAATTAGCATGTTTAAAGTGATTTTCATGCTTCCAGGGGCTCGGGAAGTTAATTAAATGCCATTTGGAGGCATTTAATGTTCGAGCAAAAACGGCTGATTTTCGACAAAAGAGATAACACCCCCCCATTACGCCATGCTTCAGAAATGTGGAAAATGGTCCGTTTTCAAATGTTTTATTTTTGAACGTCAGTTCACATTTGTAGGTGGATCATCAGTGTTAGAGCTAAAATTAGCATGTTTAAAGTGATTTTCATGCTTCCAGGGGCCCAAAACACAAGATTTATGGAATGGTTAAAAGTGCATGAAAATGGCCAATTTACTCACTCTGAGTTCTCAAAAAGGGTTTCTTCACCCCGGGAAGTTAATTAAATACCATTTGGAGGCATTTAATGTTAGAGCAAAAACGGCTGATTTTCGACAAAAGAGATAACACCCCCCCATTACGTCATGCTTCAGAAATGTGGAAAATGGTCCGTTTTCAAATGTTTCATTTTTGAACGTCAGTTCACATTTGTAGGTGGATCATCAGTGTTAGAGCTAAAATTAGCATGTTTAAAGTGATTTTCATGCTTCCAGGGGCTCGGGAAGTTAATTAAATACCATTTGGAGGCATTTAATGTTCGAGCAAAAACGGCTGATTTTCGACAAAAGAGATAACACCCCCCCATTACGTCATGCTTCAGAAATGTGGAAAATGGTCCGTTTTCAAATGTTTTATTTTTGAACGTCAGTTCACATTTGTAGGTGGATCATCAGTGTTAGAGCTAAAATTAGCATGTTTAAAGTGATTTTCATGCTTCCAGGGGCCCAAAACACAAGATTTATGGAATGGTTAAAAGTGCATGAAAATGGCCAATTTACTCACTCTGAGTTCTCAAAAAGGGTTTCTTCACCCCGGGAAGTTAATTAAATACCATTTGGAGGCATTTAATGTTCGAGCAAAAACGGCTGATTTTCGACAAAAGAGATAACACCCCCCCATTACGTCATGCTTCAGAAATGTGGAAAATGGTCCGTTTTCAAATGTTTTATTTTTGAACGTCAGTTCACATTTGTAGGTGGATCATCAGTGTTAGAGCTAAAATTAGCATGTTTAAAGTGATTTTCATGCTTCCAGGGGCTCGGGAAGTTAATTAAATACCATTTGGAGGCATTTAATGTTCGAGCAAAAACGGCTGATTTTCGACAAAAGAGATAACACCCCCCCATTACGTCATGCTTCAGAAATGTGGAAAATGGTCCGTTTTCAAATGTTTTATTTTTGAACGTCAGTTCACATTTGTAGGTGGATCATCAGTGTTAGAGCTAAAATTAGCATGTTTAAAGTGATTTTCATGCTTCCAGGGGCTCGGGAAGTGAAATAAATACCATTTGGAGGCATTTAATGTTCGAGCAAAAACGGCTGATTTTCGACAAAAGAGATAACACCCCCCCATTACGTCATGCTTCAGAAATGTGGAAAATCGTCCGTTTTCAAATGTTTTATTTTTGAACGTCAGTTCACATTTGTAGGTGGATCATCAGTGTTAGAGCTAAAATTAGCATGTTTAAAGTGATTTTCATGCTTCCAGGGGCCCAAAACACAAGATTTATGGAATGGTTAAAAGTGCATGAAAATGGCCAATTTACTCACTCTGAGTTCTCAAAAAGGGTTTCTTCACCCCGGGAAGTTAATTAAATACCATTTGGAGGCATTTAATGTTCGAGCAAAAACGGCTGATTTTCGACAAAAGAGATAACACCCCCCCATTACGTCATGCTTCAGAAATGTGGAAAATGGTCCGTTTTCAAATGTTTTATTTTTGAACGTCAGTTCACATTTGTAGGTGGATCATCAGTGTTAGAGCTAAAATTAGCATGTTTAAAGTGATTTTCATGCTTCCAGGGGCTCGGGAAGTGAAATAAATACCATTTGGAGGCATTTAATGTTCGAGCAAAAACGGCTGTTTTTCGACAAAAGAGATAACACCCCCCCATTACGTCATGCTTCAGAAATGTGGAAAATGGTCCGTTTTCAAATGTTTTATTTTTGAACGTCAGTTCACATTTGTAGGTGGATCATCAGTGTTAGAGCTAAAATTAGCATGTTTAAAGTGATTTTCATCCTTCCAGGGGCTCGGGAAGTGAAATAAATACCAATTGGAGGCATTTAATGTTCGAGCAAAAAAGGCTGATTTTCCACAAAAGAGATAACACCCCCCCATTACGTCATGCTTCAGAAATGTGGAAAATGGTCCGTTTTCAAATGTTTTATTTTTGAACGTCAGTTCACATTTGTAGGTGGATCATCAGTGTTAGAGCTAAAATTAGCATGTTTAAAGTGATTTTCATGCTTCCAGGGGCTCGGGAAGTGAAATAAATACCATTTGGAGGCATTTAATGTTCGAGCAAAAACGGCTGATTTTCGACAAAAGAGATAACACCCCCCCATTACGTCATGCTTCAGAAATGTGGAAAATGGTCCGTTTTCAAATGTTTTATTTTTGAACGTCAGTTCACATTTGTAGGTGGATCATCAGTGTTAGAGCTAAAATTAGCATGTTTAAAGTGATTTTCATGCTTCCAGGGGCTCGGGAAGTGAAATAAATACCATTTGGAGGCATTTAATGTTCGAGCAAAAACGGCTGATTTTCGACAAAAGAGATAACACCCCCCCATTACGTCATGCTTCAGAAATGTGGAAAATGGTCCGTTTTCAAATGTTTTATTTTTGAACGTCAGTTCACATTTGTAGGTGGATCATCAGTGTTAGAGCTAAAATTAGCATGTTTAAAGTGATTTTCATGCTTCCAGGGGCCCAAAACACAAGATTTATGGAATGGTTAAAAGTGCATGAAAATGGCCAATTTACTCACTCTGAGTTCTCAAAAAGGGTTTCTTCACCCCGGGAAGTTAATTAAATACCATTTGGAGGCATTTAATGTTCGAGCAAAAACGGCTGATTTTCGACAAAAGAGATAACACCCCCCCATTACGTCATGCTTCAGAAATGTGGAAAATGGTCCGTTTTCAAATGTTTTATTTTTGAACGTCAGTTCACATTTGTAGGTGGATCATCAGTGTTAGAGCTAAAATTAGCATGTTTAAAGTGATTTTCATGCTTCCAGGGGCTCGGGAAGTTAATTAAATACCATTTGGAGGCATTTAATGTTCGAGCAAAAACTGCTGATTTTCGACAAAAGAGATAACACCCCCCCATTACGTCATGCTTCAGAAATGTGGAAAATGGTCCGTTTTCAAATGTTTTATTTTTGAACGTCAGTTCACATTTGTAGGTGGATCATCAGTGTTAGAGCTAAAATTAGCATGTTTAAAGTGATTTTCATGCTTCCAGGGGCCCAAAACACAAGATTTATGGAATGGTTAAAAGTGCATGAAAATGGCCAATTTACTCACTCTGAGTTCTCAAAAAGGGTTTCTTCACCCCGGGAAGTTAATTAAATACCATTTGGAGGCATTTAATGTTAGAGCAAAAACGGCTGATTTTCGACAAAAGAGATAACACCCCCCCATTACGTCATGCTTCAGAAATGTGGAAAATGGTCCGTTTTCAAATGTTTTATTTTTGAACGTCAGTTCACATTTGTAGGTGGATCATCAGTGTTAGAGCTAAAATTAGCATGTTTAAAGTGATTTTCATGCTTCCAGGGGCTCGGGAAGTGAAATAAATACCATTTGGAGGCATTTAATGTTCGAGCAAAAACGGCTGATTTTCGACAAAAGAGATAACACCCCCCCATTACGTCATGCTTCAGAAATGTGGAAAATGGTCCGTTTTCAATTGTTTTATTTTTGAACGTCAGTTCACATTTGTAGGTGGGATCATCAGTGTTAGAGCTAAAATTAGCATGTTTAAAGTGATTTTCATGCTTCCAGGGGCTCGGGAAGTGAAATAAATACCATTTGGAGGCATTTAATGTTCGAGCAAAAACGGCTGATTTTCGACAAAAGAGATAACACCCCCCCATTACGTCATGCTTCAGAAATGTGGAAAATGGTCCGTTTTCAAATGTTTTATTTTTGAACGTCAGTTCACATTTGTAGGTGGATCATCAGTGTTAGAGCTAAAATTAGCATGTTTAAAGTGATTTTCATGCTTCCAGGGGCTCGGGAAGTTAATTAAATACCATTTGGAGGCATTTAATGTTCGAGCAAAAACGGCTGATTTTCGACAAAAGAGATAACACCCCCCCATTACGTCATGCTTCAGAAATGTGGAAAATGGTCCGTTTTCAAATGTTTTATTTTTGAACGTCAGTTCACATTTGTAGGTGGATCATCAGTGTTAGAGCAAAAATTAGCATGTTTAAATTGATTTTCATGCTTCCAGGGGCCCAAAACATAAGATTTATGGAATGGTTAAAAGTGCATGAAAATGGCCAATTTACTCACTCTGAGTTCTCAAAAAGGGTTTCTTCACCCCGGGAAGTTAATTAAATACCATTTGGAGGCATTTAATGTTAGAGCAAAAACGGCTGATTTTCGACAAAAGAGATAACACCCCCCCATTACGTCATGCTTCAGAAATGTGGAAAATGGTCCGTTTTCAAATGTTTTATTTTTGAACGTCAGTTCACATTTGTAGGTGGATCATCAGTGTTAGAGCTAAAATTAGCATGTTTAAAGTGATTTTCATGCTTCCAGGGGCCCAAAACACAAGATTTATGGAATGGTTAAAAGTGCATGAAAATGGCCAATTTACTCACTCTGAGTTCTCAAAAAGGGTTTCTTCACCCCGGGAAGTTAATTAAATACCATTTGGAGGCATTTAATGTTCGAGCAAAAACGGCTGATTTTCGACAAAAGAGATAACACCCCCCAATTACGTCATGCTTCAGAAATGTGGAAAATGGTCCTTTTTCAAATGTTTTATTTTTGAACGTCAGTTCACATTTGTAGGTGGATCATCAGTGTTAGAGCTAAAATTAGCATGTTTAAAGTGATTTTCATGCTTCCAGGGGCCCAAAACACAAGATTTATGGAATGGTTAAAAGTGCATGAAAATGGCCAATTTACTCACTCTGAGTTCTCAAAAAGGGTTTCTTCACCCCGGGAAGTTAATTAAATACCATTTGGAGGCATTTAATGTTCGAGCAAAAACGGCTGATTTTCGACAAAAGAGATAACACCCCCCCATTACGTCATGCTTCAGAAATGTGGAAAATGGTCCGTTTTCAAATGTTTTATTTTTGAACGTCAGTTCACATTTGTAGGTGGATCATCAGTGTTAGAGCTAAAATTAGCATGCTTAAAGTGATTTTCATGCTTCCAGGGGCCCAAAACACAAGATTTATGGAATGGTTAAAAGTGCATGAAAATGGCCAATTTACTCACTCTGAGTTCTCAAAAAGGGTTTCTTCACCCCGGGAAGTTAATTAAATACCATTTGGAGGCATTTAATGTTCGAGCAAAAACGGCTGATTTTCGACAAAAGAGATAACACCCCCCCATTACGTCATGCTTCAGAAATGTGGAAAATGGTCCGTTTTCAAATGTTTTATTTTTGAACGTCAGTTCACATTTGTAGGTGGATCATCAGTGTTAGAGCTAAAATTAGCATGTTTAAAGTGATTTTCATGCTTCCAGGGGCTCGGGAAGTTAATTAAATACCATTTGGAGGCATTTAATGTTCGAGCAAAAACGGCTGATTTTCGACAAAAGAGATAACACCCCCCCATTACGTCATGCTTCAGAAATGTGGAAAATGGTCCGTTTTCAAATGTTTTATTTTTGAACGTTAGTTCACATTTGTAGGTGGATCATCAGTGTTAGAGCTAAAATTAGCATGTTTAAAGTGATTTTCATGCTTCCAGGGGCCCAAAACACAAGATTTATGGAATGGTTAAAAGTGCATGAAAATGGCCAATTTACTCACTCTGAGTTCTCAAAAAGGGTTTCTTCACCCCGGGAAGTTAATTAAATACCATTTGGAGGCATTTAATGTTCGAGCAAAAACGGCTGATTTTCGACAAAAGAGATAACACCCCCCCATTACGTCATGCTTCAGAAATGTGGAAAATGGTCCGTTTTCAAATGTTTTATTTTTGAACGTCAGTTCACATTTGTAGGTGGATCATCAGTGTTAGAGCTAAAATTAGCATGTTTAAAGTGATTTTCATGCTTCCAGGGGCCCAAAACACAAGATTTATGGAATGGTTAAAAGTGCATGAAAATGGCCAATTTACTCACTCTGAGTTCTCAAAAAGGGTTTCTTCACCCCGGGAAGTTAATTAAATACCATTTGGAGGCATTTAATGTTAGAGCAAAAACGGCTGATTTTCGACAAAAGAGATAACACCCCCCCATTACGTCATGCTTCAGAAATGTGGAAAATGGTCCGTTTTCAAATGTTTTATTTTTGAACGTCAGTTCACATTTGTAGGTGGATCATCAGTGTTAGAGCTAAAATTAGCATGTTTAAAGTGATTTTCATGCTTCCAGGGGCTCGGGAAGTTAATTAAATACCATTTGGAGGCATTTAATGTTCGAGCAAAAACGGCTGATTTTCGACAAAAGAGATAACACCCCCCCATTACGTCATGCTTCAGAAATGTGGAAAATGGTCCGTTTTCAAATGTTTTATTTTTGAACGTCAGTTCACATTTGTAGGTGGATCATCAGTGTTAGAGCTAAAATTAGCATGTTTAAAGTGATTTTCATGCTTCCAGGGGCTCGGGAAGTTAATTAAATACCATTTGGAGGCATTTAATGTTCGAGCAAAAACGGCTGATTTTCGACAAAAGAGATAACACCCCCCCATTACGTCATGCTTCAGAAATGTGGAAAATGGTCCGTTTTCAAATGTTTTATTTTTGAACGTCAGTTCACATTTGTAGGTGGATCATCAGTGTTAGAGCTAAAATTAGCATGTTTAAAGTGATTTTCATGCTTCCAGGGGCCCAAAACACAAGATTTATGGAATGGTTAAAAGTGCATGAAAATGGCCAATTTACTCACTCTGAGTTCTCAAAAAGGGTTTCTTCACCCCGGGAAGTTAATTAAATACCATTTGGAGGCATTTAATGTTCGAGCAAAAACGGCTGATTTTCGACAAAAGAGATAACACCCCCCCATTACGTCATGCTTCAGAAATGTGGAAAATGGTCCGTTTTCAAATGTTTTATTTTTGAACGTCAGTTCACATTTGTAGGTGGATCATCAGTGTTAGAGCTAAAATTAGCATGTTTAAAGTGATTTTCATGCTTCCAGGGGCCCAAAACACAAGATTTATGGAATGGTTAAAAGTGCATGAAAATGGCCAATTTACTCACTCTGAGTTCTCAAAAAGGGTTTCTTCACCCCGGGAAGTTAATTAAATACCATTTGGAGGCATTTAATGTTAGAGCAAAAACGGCTGATTTTCGACAAAAGAGATAACACCCCCCCATTACGTCATGCTTCAGAAATGTGGAAAATGGTCCGTTTTCAAATGTTTTATTTTTGAACGTCAGTTCACATTTGTAGGTGGATCATCAGTGTTAGAGCTAAAATTAGCATGTTTAAAGTGATTTTCATGCTTCCAGGGGCTCGGGAAGTTAATTAAATACCATTTGGAGGCATTTAATGTTCGAGCAAAAACGGCTGATTTTCGACAAAAGAGATAACACCCCCCCATTACGTCATGCTTCAGAAATGTGGAAAATGGTCCGTTTTCAAATGTTTTATTTTTGAACGTCAGTTCACATTTGTAGGTGGATCATCAGTGTTAGAGCTAAAATTAGCATGTTTAAAGTGATTTTCATGCTTCCAGGGGCCCAAAACACAAGATTTATGGAATGGTTAAAAGTGCATGAAAATGGCCAATTTACTCACTCTGAGTTCTCAAAAAGGGTTTCTTCACCCCGGGAAGATAATTAAATACCATTTGGAGGCATTTAATGTTAGAGCAAAAACGGCTGATTTTCGACAAAAGAGATAACACCCCCCCATTACATCATGCTTCAGAAATGTGGAAAATGGTCCGTTTTCAAATGTTTTATTTTTGAACATCAGTTCACATTTGTAGGTGGATCATCCGTGTTAGAGCTAAAATTAGCATGTTTAAAGTGATTTTCATGCTTCCAGGGGCTCGGGAAGTTAATTAAATACCATTTGGAGGCATTTAATGTTCGAGCAAAAACGGCTGATTTTCGACAAAAGAGATAACACCCCCCCATTACGTCATGCTTCAGAAATGTGGAAAATGGTCGGTTTTCAAATGTTTTATTTTTGAACGTCAGTTCACATTTGTAGGTGGATCATCAGTGTTAGAGCTAAAATTAGCATGTTTAAAGTGATTTTCATGCTTCCAGGGGCTCGGGAAGTGAAATAAATACCATTTGGAGGCATTTAATGTTCGAGCAAAAACGGCTGATTTTCGACAAAAGAGATAACACCCCCCCATTACGTCATGCTTCAGAAATGTGGAAAATGGTCCGTTTTCAAATGTTTTATTTTTGAACGTCAGTTCACATTTGTAGGTGGATCATCAGTGTTAGAGCTAAAATTAGCATGTTTAAAGTGATTTTCATGCTTCCAGGGGCTCGGGAAGTTAATTAAATACCATTTGGAGGCATTTAATGTTCGAGCAAAAACGGCTGATTTTCGACAAAAGAGATAACACCCCCCCATTACGTCATGCTTCAGAAATGTGGAAAATGGTCCGTTTTCAAATGTTTTATTTTTGAACGTCAGTTCACATTTGTAGGTGGATCATCAGTGTTAGAGCTAAAATTAGCATGTTTAAAGTGATTTTCATGCTTCCAGGGGCCCAAAACACAAGATTTATGGAATGGTTAAAAGTGCATGAAAATGGCCAATTTACTCACTCTGAGTTCTCAAAAAGGGTTTCTTCACCCCGGGAAGTTAATTAAATACCATTTGGAGGCATTTCATGTTCGAGCAAAAACGGCTGATTTTCGACAAAAGAGATAACACCCCCCCATTACGTCATGCTTCAGAAATGTAGAAAATGGTCCGTTTTCAAATGTTTTATTTTTGAACGTCAGTTCACATTTGTAGGTGGATCATCAGTGTTAGAGCTAAAATTAGCATGTTTAAAGTGATTTTCATGCTTCCAGGGGCCCAAAACACAAGATTTATGGAATGGTTAAAAGTGCATGAAAATGGCCAATTTACTCACTCTGAGTTCTCAAAAAGGGTTTCTTCACCCCGGGAAGATAATTAAATACCATTTGGAGGCATTTAATGTTAGAGCAAAAACGGCTGATTTTCGACAAAAGAGATAACACCCCCCCATTACATCATGCTTCAGAAATGTGGAAAATGGTCCGTTTTCAAATGTTTTATTTTTGAACATCAGTTCACATTTGTAGGTGGATCATCAGTGTTAGAGCTAAAATTAGCATGTTTAAAGTGATTTTCATGCTTCCAGGGGCTCGGGAAGTTAATTAAATACCATTTGGAGGCATTTAATGTTCGAGCAAAAACGGCTGATTTTCGACAAAAGAGATAACACCCCCCCATTACGTCATGCTTCAGAAATGTGGAAAATGGTCCGTTTTCAAATGTTTTATTTTTGAACGTCAGTTCACATTTGTAGGTGGATCATCAGTGTTAGAGCTAAAATTAGCATGTTTAAAGTGATTTTCATGCTTCCAGGGGCTCGGGAAGTGAAATAAATACCATTTGGAGGCATTTAATGTTCGAGCAAAAACGGCTGATTTTCGACAAAAGAGATAACACCCCCCCATTACGTCATGCTTCAGAAATGTGGAAAATGGTCCGTTTTCAAATGTTTTATTTTTGAACGTCAGTTCACATTTGTAGGTGGATCATCAGTGTTAGAGCTAAAATTAGCATGTTTAAAGTGATTTTCATGCTTCCAGGGGCTCGGGAAGTTAATTAAATACCATTTGGAGGCATTTAATGTTCGAGCAAAAACGGCTGATTTTCGACAAAAGAGATAACACCCCCCCATTACGTCATGCTTCAGAAATGTGGAAAATGGTCCGTTTTCAAATGTTTTATTTTTGAACGTCAGTTCACATTTGTAGGTGGATCATCAGTGTTAGAGCAAAAATTAGCATGTTTAAATTGATTTTCATGCTTCCAGGGGCCCAAAACATAAGATTTATGGAATGGTTAAAAGTGCATGAAAATGGCCAATTTACTCACTCTGAGTTCTCAAAAAGGGTTTCTTCACCCCGGGAAGTTAATTAAATACCATTTGGAGGCATTTAATGTTCGAGCAAAAACGGTTGATTTTCGACAAAAGAGATAACACCCCCCCCATTACATCATGCTTCAGAAATGTGGAAAATGGTCCGTTTTCAAATGTTTTATTTTTGAACGTCAGTTCACATTTGTAGGTGGATCATCAGTGTTAGAGCTAAAATTAGCATGTTTAAAGTGATTTTCATGCTTCCAGGGGCCCAAAACACAAGATTTATGGAATGGTTAAAAGTGCATGAAAATGGCCAATTTACTCACTCTGAGTTCTCAAAAAGGGTTTCTTCACCCCGGGAAGTTAATTAAATACCATTTGGAGGCATTTAATGTTAGAGCAAAAACGGCTGATTTTCGACAAAAGAGATAACACCCCCCCATTACGTCATGCTTCAGAAATGTGGAAAATGGTCCGTTTTCAAATGTTTTATTTTTGAACGTCAGTTCACATTTGTAGGTGGATCATCAGTGTTAGAGCTAAAATTAGCATGTTTAAAGTGATTTTCATGCTTCCAGGGGCTTGGGAAGTTAATTAAATACCATTTGGAGGCATTTAATGTTCGAGCAAAAACGGCTGATTTTACGTCATGCTTCAGAAATGTGGAAAATGGTCCGTTTTCAAATGTTTTATTTTTGAACGTCAGTTCACATTTGTAGGTGGATCATCAGTGTTAGAGCTAAAATTAGCATGTTTAAAGTGATTTTCATGCTTCCAGGGTCCCAAAACACAAGATTTATGGAATGGTTAAAAGTGCATGAAAATGGCCAATTTACTCACTCTGAGTTCTCAAAAAGGGTTTCTTCACCCCGGGAAGTTAATTAAATACCATTTGGAGGCATTTAATGTTCGAGCAAAAACGGCTGATTTTCGACAAAAGAGATAACACCCCCCCCATTACATCATGCTTCAGAAATGTGGAAAATGGTCCGTTTTCAAATGTTTTATTTTTGAACGTCAGTTCACATTTGTAGGTGGATCATCAGTGTTAGAGCTAAAATTAGCATGTTTAAAGTGATTTTCATGCTTCCAGTTTCCCAAAACACAAGATTTATGGAATGGTTAAAAGTGCATGAAAATGGCCAATTTACTCACTCTGAGTTCTCAAAAAGGGTTTCTTCACCCCGGGAAGTTAATTAAATACCATTTGGAGGCATTTAATGTTCGAGCAAAAACGGCTGATTTTCGACAAAAGAGATAACACCCCCCCCATTACATCATGCTTCAGAAATGTGGAAAATGGTCCGTTTTCAAATGTTTTATTTTTGAACGTCAGTTCACATTTGTAGGTGGATCATCAGTGTTAGAGCTAAAATTAGCATGTTTAAAGTGATTTTCATGCTTCCAGGGGCCCAAAACACAAGATTTATGGAATGGTTAAAAGTGCATGAAAATGGCCAATTTACTCACTCTGAGTTCTCAAAAAGGGTTTCTTCACCCCGGGAAGTTAATTAAATACCATTTGGAGGCATTTAATGTTAGAGCAAAAACGGCTGATTTTCGACAAAAGAGATAACACCCCCCCATTACGTCATGCTTCAGAAATGTGGAAAATGGTCCGTTTTCAAATGTTTTATTTTTGAACGTCAGTTCACATTTGTAGGTGGATCATCAGTGTTAGAGCTAAAATTAGCATGTTTAAAGTGATTTTCATGCTTCCAGGGGCTCGGGAAGTTAATTAAATACCATTTGGAGGCATTTAATGTTCGAGCAAAAACGGCTGATTTTCGACAAAAGAGATAACACCCCCCCCATTACGTCATGCTTCAGAAATGTGGAAAATGGTCCGTTTTCAAATGTTTTATTTTTGAACGTCAGTTCACATTTGTAGGTGGATCATCAGTGTTAGAGCTAAAATTAGCATGTTTAAAGTGATTTTCATGCTTCCAGGGGCCCAAAACACAAGATTTATGGAATGGTTATAAGTGCATGAAAATGGCCAATTTACTCACTCTGAGTTCTCAAAAAGGGTTTCTTCACCCCGGGAAGATAATTAAATACCATTTGGAGGCATTTAATGTTAGAGCAAAAACGGCTGATTTTCGACAAAAGAGATAACACCCCCCCATTACATCATGCTTCAGAAATGTGGAAAATGGTCCGTTTTCAAATGTTTTATTTTTGAACATCAGTTCACATTTGTAGGTGGATCATCAGTGTTAGAGCTAAAATTAGCATGTTAAAAGTGATTTTCATGCTTCCAGGGGCTCGGGAAGTTAATTAAATACCATTTGGAGGCATTTAATGTTCGAGCAAAAACGGCTGATTTTCGACAAAAGAGATAACACCCCCCCATTACGTCATGCTTCAGAAATGTGGAAAATGGTCCGTTTTCAAATGTTTTATTTTTGAACGTCAGTTCACATTTGTAGGTGGATCATCAGTGTTAGAGCTAAAATTAGCATGTTTAAAGTGATTTTCATGCTTCCAGGGGCCCAAAACACAAGATTTATGGAATGGTTAAAAGTGCATGAAAATGGCCAATTTACTCACTCTGAGTTCTCAAAAAGGGTTTCTTCACCCCGGGAAGATAATTAAATACCATTTGGAGGCATTTAATGTTAGAGCAAAAACGGATGATTTTCGACAAAAGAGATAACACCCCCCCATTACATCATGCTTCAGAAATGTGGAAAATGGTCCGTTTTCAAATGTTTTATTTTTGAACATCAGTTCACATTTGTAGGTGGATCATCAGTGTTAGAGCAAAAATTAGCATGTTTAAATTGATTTTCATGCTTCCAGGGGCCCAAAACATAAGATTTATGGAATGGTTAAAAGTGCATGAAAATGGCCAATTTACTCACTCTGAGTTCTCAAAAAGGGTTTCTTCACCCCGGGAAGTTAATTAAATACCATTTGGAGGCATTTAATGTTAGAGCAAAAACGGCTGATTTTCGACAAAAGAGATAACACCCCCCCATTACGTCATGCTTCAGAAATGTGGAAAATGGTCCGTTTTCAAATGTTTTATTTTTGAACGTCAGTTCACATTTGTAGGTGGATCATCAGTGTTAGAGCTAAAATTAGCATGTTTAAAGTGATTTTCATGCTTCCAGGGGCCCAAAACACAAGATTTATGGAATGGTTAAAAGTGCATGAAAATGGCCAATTTACTCACTCTGAGTTCTCAAAAAGGGTTTCTTCACCCCGGGAAGTTAATTAAATACCATTTGGAGGCATTTAATGTTCGAGCAAAAACGGCTGATTTTCGACAAAAGAGATAACACCCCCCCATTACGTCATGCTTCAGAAATGTGGAAAATGGTCCGTTTTCAAATGTTTTATTTTTGAACGTCAGTTCACATTTGTAGGTGGATCATCAGTGTTAGAGCTAAAATTAGCATGTTTAAAGTGATTTTCATGCTTCCAGTTTCCCAAAACACAAGATTTATGGAATGGTTAAAAGTGCATGAAAATGGCCAATTTACTCACTCTGAGTTCTCAAAAAGGGTTTCTTCACCCCGGGAAGTTAATTAAATACCATTTGGAGGCATTTAATGTTCGAGCAAAAACGGCTGATTTTCGACAAAAGAGATAACACCCCCCCCATTACATCATGCTTCAGAAATGTGGAAAATGGTCCGTTTTCAAATGTTTTATTTTTGAACGTCAGTTCACATTTGTAGGTGGATCATCAGTGTTAGAGCTAAAATTAGCATGTTTAAAGTGATTTTCATGCTTCCAGGGGCCCAAAACACAAGATTTATGGAATGGTTAAAAGTGCATGAAAATGGCCAATTTACTCACTCTGAGTTCTCAAAAAGGGTTTCTTCACCCCGGGAAGTTAATTAAATACCATTTGGAGGCATTTAATGTTCGAGCAAAAACGGCTGATTTTCGACAAAAGAGATAACACCCCCCCATTACGTCATGCTTCAGAAATGTGGAAAATGGTCCGTTTTCAAATGTTTTATTTTTGAACGTCAGTTCACATTTGTAGGTGGATCATCAGTGTTAGAGCTAAAATTAGCATGTTTAAAGTGATTTTCATGCTTCCAGGGGCTCGGGAAGTTAATTAAATACCATTTGGAGGCATTTAATGTTCGAGCAAAAACGGCTGATTTTCGACAAAAGAGATAACACCCCCCCCATTACGTCATGCTTCAGAAATGTGGAAAATGGTCCGTTTTCAAATGTTTTATTTTTGAACGTCAGTTCACATTTGTAGGTGGATCATCAGTGTTAGAGCTAAAATTAGCATGTTTAAAGTGATTTTCATGCTTCCAGGGGCCCAAAACACAAGATTTATGGAATGGTTAAAAGTGCATGAAAATGGCCAATTTACTCACTCTGAGTTCTCAAAAAGGGTTTCTTCACCCCGGGAAGATAATTAAATACCATTTGGAGGCATTTAATGTTAGAGCAAAAACGGCTGATTTTCGACAAAAGAGATAACACCCCCCCATTACATCATGCTTCAGAAATGTGGAAAATGGTCCGTTTTCAAATGTTTTATTTTTGAACATCAGTTCACATTTGTAGGTGGATCATCAGTGTTAGAGCTAAAATTAGCATGTTTAAAGTGATTTTCATGCTTCCAGGGGCTCGGGAAGTTAATTAAATACCATTTGGAGGCATTTAATGTTCGAGCAAAAACGGCTGATTTTCGACAAAAGAGATAACACCCCCCCATTACGTCATGCTTCAGAAATGTGGAAAATGGTCCGTTTTCAAATGTTTTATTTTTGAACGTCAGTTCACATTTGTAGGTGGATCATCAGTGTTAGAGCTAAAATTAGCATGTTTAAAGTGATTTTCATGCTTCCAGGGGCCCAAAACACAAGATTTATGGAATGGTTAAAAGTGCATGAAAATGGCCAATTTACTCACTCTGAGTTCTCAAAAAGGGTTTCTTCACCCCGGGAAGTTAATTAAATACCATTTGGAGGCATTTAATGTTAGAGCAAAAACGGCTGATTTTCGACAAAAGAGATAACACCCCCCCATTACATCATGCTTCAGAAATGTGGAAAATGGTCCGTTTTCAAATGTTTTATTTTTGAACATCAGTTCACATTTGTAGGTGGATCATCAGTGTTAGAGCAAAAATTAGCATGTTTAAATTGATTTTCATGCTTCCAGGGGCCCAAAACATAAGATTTATGGAATGGTTAAAAGTGCATGAAAATGGCCAATTTACTCACTCTGAGTTCTCAAAAAGGGTTTCTTCACCCCGGGAAGTTAATTAAATACCATTTGGAGGCATTTAATGTTAGAGCAAAAACGGCTGATTTTCGACAAAAGAGATAACACCCCCCCATTACGTCATGCTTCAGAAATGTGGAAAATGGTCCGTTTTCAAATGTTTTATTTTTGAACGTCAGTTCACATTTGTAGGTGGATCATCAGTGTTAGAGCTAAAATTAGCATGTTTAAAGTGATTTTCATGCTTCCAGGGGCCCAAAACACAAGATTTATGGAATGGTTAAAAGTGCATGAAAATGGCCAATTTACTCACTCTGAGTTCTCAAAAAGGGTTTCTTCACCCCGGGAAGTTAATTAAATACCATTTGGAGGCATTTAATGTTCGAGCAAAAACGGCTGATTTTCGACAAAAGAGATAACACCCCCCCATTACGTCATGCTTCAGAAATGTGGAAAATGGTCCGTTTTCAAATGTTTTATTTTTGAACGTCAGTTCACATTTGTAGGTGGATCATCAGTGTTAGAGCTAAAATTAGCATGTTTAAAGTGATTTTCATGCTTCCAGGGGCCCAAAACACAAGATTTATGGAATGGTTAAAAGTGCATGAAAATGGCCAATTTACTCACTCTGAGTTCTCAAAAAGGGTTTCTTCACCCCGGGAAGTTAATTAAATACCATTTGGAGGCATTTAATGTTAGAGCAAAAACGGCTGATTTTCGACAAAAGAGATAACACCCCCCCATTACGTCATGCTTCAGAAATGTGGAAAATGGTCCGTTTTCAAATGTTTTATTTTTGAACGTCAGTTCACATTTGTAGGTGGATCATCAGTGTTAGAGCTAAAATTAGCATGTTTAAAGTGATTTTCATGCTTCCAGGGGCTCGGGAAGTTAATTAAATACCATTTGGAGGCATTTAATGTTCGAGCAAAAACGGCTGATTTTCGACAAAAGAGATAACACCCCCCCATTACGTCATGCTTCAGAAATGTGGAAAATGGTCCGTTTTCAAATGTTTTATTTTTGAACGTCAGTTCACATTTGTAGGTGGATCATCAGTGTTAGAGCTAAAATTAGCATGTTTAAAGTGATTTTCATGCTTCCAGGGGCCCAAAACACAAGATTTATGGAATGGTTAAAAGTGCATGAAAATGGCCAATTTACTCACTCTGAGTTCTCAAAAAGGGTTTCTTCACCCCGGGAAGATAATTAAATACCATTTGGAGGCATTTAATGTTAGAGCAAAAACGGCTGATTTTCGACAAAAGAGATAACACCCCCCCATTACATCATGCTTCAGAAATGTGGAAAATGGTCCGTTTTCAAATGTTTTATTTTTGAACATCAGTTCACATTTGTAGGTGGATCATCCGTGTTAGAGCTAAAATTAGCATGTTTAAAGTGATTTTCATGCTTCCAGGGGCTCGGGAAGTTAATTAAATACCATTTGGAGGCATTTAATGTTCGAGCAAAAACGGCTGATTTTCGACAAAAGAGATAACACCCCCCCATTACGTCATGCTTCAGAAATGTGGAAAATGGTCGGTTTTCAAATGTTTTATTTTTGAACGTCAGTTCACATTTGTAGGTGGATCATCAGTGTTAGAGCTAAAATTAGCATGTTTAAAGTGATTTTCATGCTTCCAGGGGCTCGGGAAGTGAAATAAATACCATTTGGAGGCATTTAATGTTCGAGCAAAAACGGCTGATTTTCGACAAAAGAGATAACACCCCCCCATTACGTCATGCTTCAGAAATGTGGAAAATGGTCCGTTTTCAAATGTTTTATTTTTGAACGTCAGTTTCACATTTGTAGGTGGATCATCAGTGTTAGAGCTAAAATTAGCATGTTTAAAGTGATTTTCATGCTTCCAGGGGCTCGGGAAGTTAATTAAATACCATTTGGAGGCATTTAATGTTCGAGCAAAAACGGCTGATTTTCGACAAAAGAGATAACACCCCCCCATTACGTCATGCTTCAGAAATGTGGAAAATGGTCCGTTTTCAAATGTTTTATTTTTGAACGTCAGTTCACATTTGTAGGTGGATCATCAGTGTTAGAGCTAAAATTAGCATGTTTAAAGTGATTTTCATGCTTCCAGGGGCCCAAAACACAAGATTTATGGAATGGTTAAAAGTGCATGAAAATGGCCAATTTACTCACTCTGAGTTCTCAAAAAGGGTTTCTTCACCCCGGGAAGTTAATTAAATACCATTTGGAGGCATTTCATGTTCGAGCAAAAACGGCTGATTTTCGACAAAAGAGATAACACCCCCCCATTACGTCATGCTTCAGAAATGTAGAAAATGGTCCGTTTTCAAATGTTTTATTTTTGAACGTCAGTTCACATTTGTAGGTGGATCATCAGTGTTAGAGCTAAAATTAGCATGTTTAAAGTGATTTTCATGCTTCCAGGGGCCCAAAACACAAGATTTATGGAATGGTTAAAAGTGCATGAAAATGGCCAATTTACTCACTCTGAGTTCTCAAAAAGGGTTTCTTCACCCCGGGAAGATAATTAAATACCATTTGGAGGCATTTAATGTTAGAGCAAAAACGGCTGATTTTCGACAAAAGAGATAACACCCCCCCATTACATCATGCTTCAGAAATGTGGAAAATGGTCCGTTTTCAAATGTTTTATTTTTGAACATCAGTTCACATTTGTAGGTGGATCATCAGTGTTAGAGCTAAAATTAGCATGTTTAAAGTGATTTTCATGCTTCCAGGGGCTCGGGAAGTTAATTAAATACCATTTGGAGGCATTTAATGTTCGAGCAAAAACGGCTGATTTTCGACAAAAGAGATAACACCCCCCCATTACGTCATGCTTCAGAAATGTGGAAAATGGTCCGTTTTCAAATGTTTTATTTTTGAACGTCAGTTCACATTTGTAGGTGGATCATCAGTGTTAGAGCTAAAATTAGCATGTTTAAAGTGATTTTCATGCTTCCAGGGGCTCGGGAAGTGAAATAAATACCATTTGGAGGCATTTAATGTTCGAGCAAAAACGGCTGATTTTCGACAAAAGAGATAACACCCCCCCATTACGTCATGCTTCAGAAATGTGGAAAATGGTCCGTTTTCAAATGTTTTATTTTTGAACGTCAGTTCACATTTGTAGGTGGATCATCAGTGTTAGAGCTAAAATTAGCATGTTTAAAGTGATTTTCATGCTTCCAGGGGCTCGGGAAGTTAATTAAATACCATTTGGAGGCATTTAATGTTCGAGCAAAAACGGCTGATTTTCGACAAAAGAGATAACACCCCCCCATTACGTCATGCTTCAGAAATGTGGAAAATGGTCCGTTTTCAAATGTTTTATTTTTGAACGTCAGTTCACATTTGTAGGTGGATCATCAGTGTTAGAGCAAAAATTAGCATGTTTAAATTGATTTTCATGCTTCCAGGGGCCCAAAACATAAGATTTATGGAATGGTTAAAAGTGCATGAAAATGGCCAATTTACTCACTCTGAGTTCTCAAAAAGGGTTTCTTCACCCCGGGAAGTTAATTAAATACCATTTGGAGGCATTTAATGTTCGAGCAAAAACGGTTGATTTTCGACAAAAGAGATAACACCCCCCCCATTACATCATGCTTCAGAAATGTGGAAAATGGTCCGTTTTCAAATGTTTTATTTTTGAACGTCAGTTCACATTTGTAGGTGGATCATCAGTGTTAGAGCTAAAATTAGCATGTTTAAAGTGATTTTCATGCTTCCAGGGGCCCAAAACACAAGATTTATGGAATGGTTAAAAGTGCATGAAAATGGCCAATTTACTCACTCTGAGTTCTCAAAAAGGGTTTCTTCACCCCGGGAAGTTAATTAAATACCATTTGGAGGCATTTAATGTTAGAGCAAAAACGGCTGATTTTCGACAAAAGAGATAACACCCCCCCATTACGTCATGCTTCAGAAATGTGGAAAATGGTCCGTTTTCAAATGTTTTATTTTTGAACGTCAGTTCACATTTGTAGGTGGATCATCAGTGTTAGAGCTAAAATTAGCATGTTTAAAGTGATTTTCATGCTTCCAGGGGCTCGGGAAGTTAATTAAATACCATTTGGAGGCATTTAATGTTCGAGCAAAAACGGCTGATTTTACGTCATGCTTCAGAAATGTGGAAAATGGTCCGTTTTCAAATGTTTTATTTTTGAACGTCAGTTCACATTTGTAGGTGGATCATCAGTGTTAGAGCTAAAATTAGCATGTTTAAAGTGATTTTCATGCTTCCAGGGTCCCAAAACACAAGATTTATGGAATGGTTAAAAGTGCATGAAAATGGCCAATTTACTCACTCTGAGTTCTCAAAAAGGGTTTCTTCACCCCGGGAAGTTAATTAAATACCATTTGGAGGCATTTAATGTTCGAGCAAAAACGGCTGATTTTCGACAAAAGAGATAACACCCCCCCCATTACATCATGCTTCAGAAATGTGGAAAATGGTCCGTTTTCAAATGTTTTATTTTTGAACGTCAGTTCACATTTGTAGGTGGATCATCAGTGTTAGAGCTAAAATTAGCATGTTTAAAGTGATTTTCATGCTTCCAGTTTCCCAAAACACAAGATTTATGGAATGGTTAAAAGTGCATGAAAATGGCCAATTTACTCACTCTGAGTTCTCAAAAAGGGTTTCTTCACCCCGGGAAGTTAATTAAATACCATTTGGAGGCATTTAATGTTCGAGCAAAAACGGCTGATTTTCGACAAAAGAGATAACACCCCCCCCATTACATCATGCTTCAGAAATGTGGAAAATGGTCCGTTTTCAAATGTTTTATTTTTGAACGTCAGTTCACATTTGTAGGTGGATCATCAGTGTTAGAGCTAAAATTAGCATGTTTAAAGTGATTTTCATGCTTCCAGGGGCCCAAAACACAAGATTTATGGAATGGTTAAAAGTGCATGAAAATGGCCAATTTACTCACTCTGAGTTCTCAAAAAGGGTTTCTTCACCCCGGGAAGTTAATTAAATACCATTTGGAGGCATTTAATGTTAGAGCAAAAACGGCTGATTTTCGACAAAAGAGATAACACCCCCCCATTACGTCATGCTTCAGAAATGTGGAAAATGGTCCGTTTTCAAATGTTTTATTTTTGAACGTCAGTTCACATTTGTAGGTGGATCATCAGTGTTAGAGCTAAAATTAGCATGTTTAAAGTGATTTTCATGCTTCCAGGGGCTCGGGAAGTTAATTAAATACCATTTGGAGGCATTTAATGTTCGAGCAAAAACGGCTGATTTTCGACAAAAGAGATAACACCCCCCCCATTACGTCATGCTTCAGAAATGTGGAAAATGGTCCGTTTTCAAATGTTTTATTTTTGAACGTCAGTTCACATTTGTAGGTGGATCATCAGTGTTAGAGCTAAAATTAGCATGTTTAAAGTGATTTTCATGCTTCCAGGGGCCCAAAACACAAGATTTATGGAATGGTTATAAGTGCATGAAAATGGCCAATTTACTCACTCTGAGTTCTCAAAAAGGGTTTCTTCACCCCGGGAAGATAATTAAATACCATTTGGAGGCATTTAATGTTAGAGCAAAAACGGCTGATTTTCGACAAAAGAGATAACACCCCCCCATTACATCATGCTTCAGAAATGTGGAAAATGGTCCGTTTTCAAATGTTTTATTTTTGAACATCAGTTCACATTTGTAGGTGGATCATCAGTGTTAGAGCTAAAATTAGCATGTTAAAAGTGATTTTCATGCTTCCAGGGGCTCGGGAAGTTAATTAAATACCATTTGGAGGCATTTAATGTTCGAGCAAAAACGGCTGATTTTCGACAAAAGAGATAACACCCCCCCATTACGTCATGCTTCAGAAATGTGGAAAATGGTCCGTTTTCAAATGTTTTATTTTTGAACGTCAGTTCACATTTGTAGGTGGATCATCAGTGTTAGAGCTAAAATTAGCATGTTTAAAGTGATTTTCATGCTTCCAGGGGCCCAAAACACAAGATTTATGGAATGGTTAAAAGTGCATGAAAATGGCCAATTTACTCACTCTGAGTTCTCAAAAAGGGTTTCTTCACCCCGGGAAGATAATTAAATACCATTTGGAGGCATTTAATGTTAGAGCAAAAACGGATGATTTTCGACAAAAGAGATAACACCCCCCCATTACATCATGCTTCAGAAATGTGGAAAATGGTCCGTTTTCAAATGTTTTATTTTTGAACATCAGTTCACATTTGTAGGTGGATCATCAGTGTTAGAGCAAAAATTAGCATGTTTAAATTGATTTTCATGCTTCCAGGGGCCCAAAACATAAGATTTATGGAATGGTTAAAAGTGCATGAAAATGGCCAATTTACTCACTCTGAGTTCTCAAAAAGGGTTTCTTCACCCCGGGAAGTTAATTAAATACCATTTGGAGGCATTTAATGTTAGAGCAAAAACGGCTGATTTTCGACAAAAGAGATAACACCCCCCCATTACGTCATGCTTCAGAAATGTGGAAAATGGTCCGTTTTCAAATGTTTTATTTTTGAACGTCAGTTCACATTTGTAGGTGGATCATCAGTGTTAGAGCTAAAATTAGCATGTTTAAAGTGATTTTCATGCTTCCAGGGGCCCAAAACACAAGATTTATGGAATGGTTAAAAGTGCATGAAAATGGCCAATTTACTCACTCTGAGTTCTCAAAAAGGGTTTCTTCACCCCGGGAAGTTAATTAAATACCATTTGGAGGCATTTAATGTTCGAGCAAAAACGGCTGATTTTCGACAAAAGAGATAACACCCCCCCATTACGTCATGCTTCAGAAATGTGGAAAATGGTCCGTTTTCAAATGTTTTATTTTTGAACGTCAGTTCACATTTGTAGGTGGATCATCAGTGTTAGAGCTAAAATTAGCATGTTTAAAGTGATTTTCATGCTTCCAGTTTCCCAAAACACAAGATTTATGGAATGGTTAAAAGTGCATGAAAATGGCCAATTTACTCACTCTGAGTTCTCAAAAAGGGTTTCTTCACCCCGGGAAGTTAATTAAATACCATTTGGAGGCATTTAATGTTCGAGCAAAAACGGCTGATTTTCGACAAAAGAGATAACACCCCCCCCATTACATCATGCTTCAGAAATGTGGAAAATGGTCCGTTTTCAAATGTTTTATTTTTGAACGTCAGTTCACATTTGTAGGTGGATCATCAGTGTTAGAGCTAAAATTAGCATGTTTAAAGTGATTTTCATGCTTCCAGGGGCCCAAAACACAAGATTTATGGAATGGTTAAAAGTGCATGAAAATGGCCAATTTACTCACTCTGAGTTCTCAAAAAGTGTTTCTTCACCCCGGGAAGTTAATTAAATACCATTTGGAGGCATTTAATGTTCGAGCAAAAACGGCTGATTTTCGACAAAAGAGATAACACCCCCCCATTACGTCATGCTTCAGAAATGTGGAAAATGGTCCGTTTTCAAATGTTTTATTTTTGAACGTCAGTTCACATTTGTAGGTGGATCATCAGTGTTAGAGCTAAAATTAGCATGTTTAAAGTGATTTTCATGCTTCCAGGGGCTCGGGAAGTTAATTAAATACCATTTGGAGGCATTTAATGTTCGAGCAAAAACGGCTGATTTTCGACAAAAGAGATAACACCCCCCCCATTACGTCATGCTTCAGAAATGTGGAAAATGGTCCGTTTTCAAATGTTTTATTTTTGAACGTCAGTTCACATTTGTAGGTGGATCATCAGTGTTAGAGCTAAAATTAGCATGTTTAAAGTGATTTTCATGCTTCCAGGGGCCCAAAACACAAGATTTATGGAATGGTTAAAAGTGCATGAAAATGGCCAATTTACTCACTCTGAGTTCTCAAAAAGGGTTTCTTCACCCCGGGAAGATAATTAAATACCATTTGGAGGCATTTAATGTTAGAGCAAAAACGGCTGATTTTCGACAAAAGAGATAACACCCCCCCATTACATCATGCTTCAGAAATGTGGAAAATGGTCCGTTTTCAAATGTTTTATTTTTGAACATCAGTTCACATTTGTAGGTGGATCATCAGTGTTAGAGCTAAAATTAGCATGTTTAAAGTGATTTTCATGCTTCCAGGGGCTCGGGAAGTTAATTAAATACCATTTGGAGGCATTTAATGTTCGAGCAAAAACGGCTGATTTTCGACAAAAGAGATAACACCCCCCCATTACGTCATGCTTCAGAAATGTGGAAAATGGTCCGTTTTCAAATGTTTTATTTTTGAACGTCAGTTCACATTTGTAGGTGGATCATCAGTGTTAGAGCTAAAATTAGCATGTTTAAAGTGATTTTCATGCTTCCAGGGGCCCAAAACACAAGATTTATGGAATGGTTAAAAGTGCATGAAAATGGCCAATTTACTCACTCTGAGTTCTCAAAAAGGGTTTCTTCACCCCGGGAAGTTAATTAAATACCATTTGGAGGCATTTAATGTTAGAGCAAAAACGGCTGATTTTCGACAAAAGAGATAACACCCCCCCATTACATCATGCTTCAGAAATGTGGAAAATGGTCCGTTTTCAAATGTTTTATTTTTGAACATCAGTTCACATTTGTAGGTGGATCATCAGTGTTAGAGCAAAAATTAGCATGTTTAAATTGATTTTCATGCTTCCAGGGGCCCAAAACATAAGATTTATGGAATGGTTAAAAGTGCATGAAAATGGCCAATTTACTCACTCTGAGTTCTCAAAAAGGGTTTCTTCACCCCGGGAAGTTAATTAAATACCATTTGGAGGCATTTAATGTTAGAGCAAAAACGGCTGATTTTCGACAAAAGAGATAACACCCCCCCATTACGTCATGCTTCAGAAATGTGGAAAATGGTCCGTTTTCAAATGTTTTATTTTTGAACGTCAGTTCACATTTGTAGGTGGATCATCAGTGTTAGAGCTAAAATTAGCATGTTTAAAGTGATTTTCATGCTTCCAGGGGCCCAAAACACAAGATTTATGGAATGGTTAAAAGTGCATGAAAATGGCCAATTTACTCACTCTGAGTTCTCAAAAAGGGTTTCTTCACCCCGGGAAGTTAATTAAATACCATTTGGAGGCATTTAATGTTCGAGCAAAAACGGCTGATTTTCGACAAAAGAGATAACACCCCCCCATTACGTCATGCTTCAGAAATGTGGAAAATGGTCCGTTTTCAAATGTTTTATTTTTGAACGTCAGTTCACATTTGTAGGTGGATCATCAGTGTTAGAGCTAAAATTAGCATGTTTAAAGTGATTTTCATGCTTCCAGGGGCCCAAAACACAAGATTTATGGAATGGTTAAAAGTGCATGAAAATGGCCAATTTACTCACTCTGAGTTCTCAAAAAGGGTTTCTTCACCCCGGGAAGTTAATTAAATACCATTTGGAGGCATTTAATGTTCGAGCAAAAACGGCTGATTTTCGACAAAAGAGATAACACCCCCCCATTACGTCATGCTTCAGAAATGTGGAAAATGGTCCGTTTTCAAATGTTTTATTTTTGAACGTCAGTTCACATTTGTAGGTGGATCATCAGTGTTAGAGCTAAAATTAGCATGTTTAAAGTGATTTTCATGCTTCCAGGGGCCCAAAACACAAGATTTATGGAATGGTTAAAAGTGCATGAAAATGGCCAATTTACTCACTCTGAGTTCTCAAAAAGGGTTTCTTCACCCCGGGAAGTTAATTAAATACCATTTGGAGGCATTTAATGTTCGAGCAAAAACGGCTGATTTTCGACAAAAGAGATAACACCCCCCCATTACGTCATGCTTCAGAAATGTGGAAAATGGTCCGTTTTCAAATGTTTTATTTTTGAACGTCAGTTCACATTTGTAGGTGGATCATCAGTGTTAGAGCTAAAATTAGCATGTTTAAAGTGATTTTCATGCTTCCAGGGGCTCGGGAAGTTAATTAAATACCATTTGGAGGCATTTAATGTTCGAGCAAAAACGGCTGATTTTCGACAAAAGAGATAACACACCCCCATTACGTCATGCTTCAGAAATGTGGAAAATGGTCCGTTTTCAAATGTTTTATTTTTGAACGTCAGTTCACATTTGTAGGTGGATCATCAGTGTTAGAGCTAAAATTAGCATGTTTAAAGTGATTTTCATGCTTCCAGGGGCTCGGGAAGTTAATTAAATACCATTTGGAGGCATTTAATGTTCGAGCAAAAACGGCTGATTTTCGACAAAAGAGATAACACCCCCCCATTACGTCATGCTTCAGAAATGTGGAAAATGGTCCGTTTTCAAATGTTTTATTTTTGAACGTCAGTTCACATTTGTAGGTGGATCATCAGTGTTAGAGCTAAAATTAGCATGTTTAAAGTGATTTTCATGCTTCCAGGGGCCCAAAACACAAGATTTATGGAATGGTTAAAAGTGCATGAAAATGGCCAATTTACTCACTCTGAGTTCTCAAAAAGGGTTTCTTCACCCCGGGAAGTTAATTAAATACCATTTGGAGGCATTTAATGTTCGAGCAAAAACGGCTGATTTTCGACAAAAGAGATAACACCCCCCCCATTACGTCATGCTTCAGAAATGTGGAAAATGGTCCGTTTTCAAATGTTTTATTTTTGAACGTCAGTTCACATTTGTAGGTGGATCATCAGTGTTAGAGCTAAAATTAGCATGTTTAAAGTGATTTTCATGCTTCCAGGGGCCCAAAACACAAGATTTATGGAATGGTTAAAAGTGCATGAAAATGGCCAATTTACTCACTCTGAGTTCTCAAAAAGGGTTTCTTCACCCCGGGAAGTTAATTAAATACCATTTGGAGGCATTTAATGTTAGAGCAAAAACGGCTGATTTTCGACAAAAGAGATAACACCCCCCCATTACGTCATGCTTCAGAAATGTGGAAAATGGTCCGTTTTCAAATGTTTTATTTTTGAACGTCAGTTCACATTTGTAGGTGGGTCATCAGTGTTAGAGCTAAAATTAGCATGTTTAAAGTGATTTTCATGCTTCCAGGGGCTCGGGAAGTTAATTAAATACCATTTGGAGGCATTTAATGTTCGAGCAAAAACGGCTGATTTTCGACAAAAGAGATAACACCCCCCCCATTACGTCATGCTTCAGAAATGTGGAAAATGGTCTGTTTTCAAATGTTTTATTTTTGAACGTCAGTTCACATTTGTAGGTGGATCATCAGTGTTAGAGCTAAAATTAGCATGTTTAAAGTGATTTTCATGCTTCCAGGGGCCCAAAACACAAGATTTATGGAATGGTTAAAAGTGCATGAAAATGGCCAATTTACTCACTCTGAGTTCTCAAAAAGGGTTTCTTCACCCCGGGAAGATAATTAAATACCATTTGGAGGCATTTAATGTTAGAGCAAAAACGGCTGATTTTCGACAAAAGAGATAACACCCCCCCATTACGTCATGCTTCAGAAATGTGGAAAATGGTCCGTTTTCAAATGTTTTATTTTTGAACGTCAGTTCACATTTGTAGGTGGGTCATCAGTGTTAGAGCTAAAATTAGCATGTTTAAAGTGATTTTCATGCTTCCAGGGGCTCGGGAAGTTAATTAAATACCATTTGGAGGCATTTAATGTTCGAGCAAAAACGGCTGATTTTCGACAAAAGAGATAACACCCCCCCATTACGTCATGCTTCAGAAATGTGGAAAATGGTCCGTTTTCAAATGTTTTATTTTTGAACGTCAGTTCACATTTGTAGGTGGATCATCAGTGTTAGAGCTAAAATTAGCATGTTTAAAGTGATTTTCATGCTTCCAGGGGCTCGGGAAGTTAATTAAATACCATTTGGAGGCATTTAATGTTCGAGCAAAAACGGCTGATTTTCGACAAAAGAGATAACACCCCCCCATTACGTCATGCTTCAGAAATGTGGAAAATGGTCCGTTTTCAAATGTTTTATTTTTGAACGTCAGTTCACATTTGTAGGTGGATCATCAGTGTTAGAGCAAAAATTAGCATGTTTAAATTGATTTTCATGCTTCCAGGGGCCCAAAACATAAGATTTATGGAATGGTTAAAAGTGCATGAAAATGGCCAATTTACTCACTCTGAGTTCTCAAAAAGGGTTTCTTCACCCCGGGAAGTTAATTAAATACCATTTGGAGGCATTTAATGTTAGAGCAAAAACGGCTGATTTTCGACAAAAGAGATAACACCCCCCCATTACGTCATGCTTCAGAAATGTGGAAAATGGTCCGTTTTCAAATGTTTTATTTTTGAACGTCAGTTCACATTTGTAGGTGGATCATCAGTGTTAGAGCTAAAATTAGCATGTTTAAAGTGATTTTCATGCTTCCAGGGGCCCAAAACACAAGATTTATGGAATGGTTAAAAGTGCATGAAAATGGCCAATTTACTCACTCTGAGTTCTCAAAAAGGGTTTCTTCACCCCGGGAAGTTAATTAAATACCATTTGGAGGCATTTAATGTTCGAGCAAAAACGGCTGATTTTCGACAAAAGAGATAACACCTCCCATTACGTCATGCTTCAGAAATGTGGAAAATGGTCCGTTTTCAAATGTTTTATTTTTGAACGTCAGTTCACATTTGTAGGTGGATCATCAGTGTTAGAGCTAAAATTAGCATGTTTAAAGTGATTTTCATGCTTCCAGGGACCCAAAACACAAGATTTATGGAATGGTTAAAAGTGCATGAAAATGGCCAATTTACTCACTCTGATTTCTCAAAAAGGGTTTCTTCACCCCGGGAAGTTAATTAAATACCATTTGGAGGCATTTAATGTTCGAGCAAAAACGGCTGATTTTCGAAAAAAGAGATAACACCCCCCCATTACGTCATGCTTCAGAAATGTGGAAAATGGTCCGTTTTCAAATGTTTTATTTTTGAACGTCAGTTCACATTTGTAGGTGGATCATCAGTGTTAGAGCTAAAATTAGCATGTTTAAAGTGATTTTCATGCTTCCAGGGGCCCAAAACACAAGATTTATGGAATGGTTAAAAGTGCATGAAAATGGCCAATTTACTCACTCTGAGTTCTCAAAAAGGGTTTCTTCACCCCGGGAAGTTAATTAAATACCATTTGGAGGCATTTAATGTTCGAGCAAAAACGGCTGATTTTCGACAAAAGAGATAACACCCCCCCATTACGTCATGCTTCAGAAATGTGGAAAATGGTCCGTTTTCAAATGTTTTATTTTTGAACGTCAGTTCACATTTGTAGGTGGATCATCAGTGTTAGAGCTAAAATTAGCATGTTTAAAGTGATTTTCATGCTTCCAGGGGCTCGGGAAGTTAATTAAATACCATTTGGAGGCATTTAATGTTCGAGCAAAAACGGCTGATTTTCGACAAAAGAGATAACACCCCCCCATTACGTCATGCTTCAGAAATGTGGAAAATGGTCCGTTTTCAAATGTTTTATTTTTGAACGTCAGTTCACATTTGTAGGTGGATCATCAGTGTTAGAGCTAAAATTAGCATGTTTAAATTGATTTTCATGCTTCCAGGGGCCCAAAACATAAGATTTATGGAATGGTTAAAAGTGCATGAAAATGGCCAATTTACTCACTCTGAGTTCTCAAAAAGGGTTTCTTCACCCCGGGAAGTTAATTAAATACCATTTGGAGGCATTTAATGTTAGAGCAAAAACGGCTGATTTTCGACAAAAGAGATAACACCCCCCCATTACGTCATGCTTCAGAAATGTGGAAAATGGTCCGTTTTCAAATGTTTTATTTTTGAACGTCAGTTCACATTTGTAGGTGGATCATCAGTGTTAGAGCTAAAATTAGCATGTTTAAAGTGATTTTCATGCTTCCAGGGGCCCAAAACACAAGATTTATGGAATGGTTAAAAGTGCATGAAAATGGCCAATTTACTCACTCTGAGTTCTCAAAAAGGGTTTCTTCACCCCGGGAAGTTAATTAAATACCATTTGGAGGCATTTAATGTTCGAGCAAAAACGGCTGATTTTCAACAAAAGAGATAACACCTCCCATTACGTCATGCTTCAGAAATGTGGAAAATGGTCCGTTTTCAAATGTTTTATTTTTGAACGTCAGTTCACATTTGTAGGTGGATCATCAGTGTTAGAGCTAAAATTAGCATGTTTAAAGTGATTTTCATGCTTCCAGGGACCCAAAACACAAGATTTATGGAATGGTTAAAAGTGCATGAAAATGGCCAATTTACTCACTCTGATTTCTCAAAAAGGGTTTCTTCACCCCGGGAAGTTAATTAAATACCATTTGGAGGCATTTAATGTTCGAGCAAAAACGGCTGATTTTCGAAAAAAGAGATAACACCCCCCCATTACGTCATGCTTCAGAAATGTGGAAAATGGTCCGTTTTCAAATGTTTTATTTTTGAACGTCAGTTCACATTTGTAGGTGGATCATCAGTGTTAGAGCTAAAATTAGCATGTTTAAAGTGATTTTCATGCTTCCAGGGGCCCAAAACACAAGATTTATGGAATGGTTAAAAGTGCATGAAAATGGCCAATTTACTCACTCTGAGTTCTCAAAAAGGGTTTCTTCACCCCGGGAAGTTAATTAAATACCATTTGGAGGCATTTAATGTTCGAGCAAAAACGGCTGATTTTCGACAAAAGAGATAACACCCCCCCATTACGTCATGCTTCAGAAATGTGGAAAATGGTCCGTTTTCAAATGTTTTATTTTTGAACGTCAGTTCACATTTGTAGGTGGATCATCAGTGTTAGAGCTAAAATTAGCATGTTTAAAGTGATTTTCATGCTTCCAGGGGCTCGGGAAGTTAATTAAATACCATTTGGAGGCATTTAATGTTCGAGCAAAAACGGCTGATTTTCGACAAAAGAGATAACACCCCCCCATTACGTCATGCTTCAGAAATGTGGAAAATGGTCCGTTTTCAAATGTTTTATTTTTGAACGTTAGTTCACATTTGTAGGTGGATCATCAGTGTTAGAGCTAAAATTAGCATGTTTAAAGTGATTTTCATGCTTCCAGGGGCCCAAAACACAAGATTTATGGAATGGTTAAAAGTGCATGAAAATGGCCAATTTACTCACTCTGAGTTCTCAAAAAGGGTTTCTTCACCCCGGGAAGTTAATTAAATACCATTTGGAGGCATTTCATGTTCGAGCAAAAACGGCTGATTTTCGACAAAAGAGATAACACCCCCCCATTACGTCATGCTTCAGAAATGTGGAAAATGGTCCGTTTTCAAATGTTTTATTTTTGAACATCAGTTCACATTTGTAGGTGGATCATCAGTGTTAGAGCTAAAATTAGCATGTTTAAAGTGATTTTCATGCTTCCAGGGGCCCAAAACACAAGATTTATGGAATGGTTAAAAGTGCATGAAAATGGCCAATTTACTCACTCTGAGTTCTCAAAAAGGGTTTCTTCACCCCGGGAAGTTAATTAAATACCATTTGGAGGCATTTAATGTTAGAGCAAAAACGGCTTATTTTCGACAAAAGAGATAACACCCCCCCATTACGTCATGCTTCAGAAATGTGGAAAATGGTCCGTTTTCAAATGTTTTATTTTTGAACGTCAGTTCACATTTGTAGGTGGATCATCAGTGTTAGAGCTAAAATTAGCATGTTTAAAGTGATTTTCATGCTTCCAGGGGCTCGGGAAGTTAATTAAATACCATTTGGAGGCATTTAATGTTCGAGCAAAAACGGCTGATTTTCGACAAAAGAGATAACACCCCCCATTACGTCATGCTTCAGAAATGTGGAAAATGGTCCGTTTTCAAATGTTTTATTTTTGAACGTCAGTTCACATTTGTAGGTGGATCATCAGTGTTAGAGCTAAAATTAGCATGTTTAAAGTGATTTTCATGCTTTCAGGGGCTCGGGAAGTTAATTAAATACCATTTGGAGGCATTTAATGTTCGAGCAAAAACGGCTGATTTTCGACAAAAGAGATAACACCCCCCCATTACGTCATGCTTCAGAAATGTGGAAAATGGTCCGTTTTCAAATGTTTTATTTTTGAACGTCAGTTCACATTTGTAGGTGGATCATCAGTGTTAGAGCTAAAATTAGCATGTTTAAAGTGATTTTCATGCTTCCAGGGGGCCAAAACACAAGATTTATGGAATGGTTAAAAGTGCATGAAAATGGCCAATTTACTCACTCTGAGTTCTCAAAAAGGGTTTCTTCACCCCGGGAAGTTAATTAAATACCATTTGGAGGCATTTAATGTTCGAGCAAAAACGGCTGATTTTCGACAAAAGAGATAACACCCCCCCATTACGTCATGCTTCAGAAATGTGGAAAATGGTCCGTTTTCAAATGTTTTATTTTTGAACGTCAGTTCACATTTGTAGGTGGATCATCAGTGTTAGAGCTAAAATTAGCATGTTTAAAGTGATTTTCATGCTTCCAGGGGCCCAAAACACAAGATTTATGGAATGGTTAAAAGTGCATGAAAATGGCCAATTTACTCACTCTGAGTTCTCAAAAAGGGTTTCTTCACCCCGCGAAGTTAATTAAATACCATTTGGAGGCATTTAATGTTAGAGCAAAAACGGCTGATTTTCGACAAAAGAGATAACACCCCCCCATTACGTCATGCTTCAGAAATGTGGAAAATGGTCCGTTTTCAAATGTTTTATTTTTGAACGTCAGTTCACATTTGTAGGTGGATCATCAGTGTTAGAGCTAAAATTAGCATGTTTAAAGTGATTTTCATGCTTCCAGGGGCTCGGGAAGTTAATTAAATACCATTTGGAGGCATTTAATGTTCGAGCAAAAACGGCTGATTTTCGACAAAAGAGATAACACCCCCCCATTACGTCATGCTTCAGAAATGTGGAAAATGGTCCGTTTTCAAATGTTTTATTTTTGAACGTCAGTTCACATTTGTAGGTGGATCATCAGTGTTAGAGCTAAAATTAGCATGTTTAAAGTGATTTTCATGCTTCCAGGGGCTCGGGAAGTTAATTAAATACCATTTGGAGGCATTTAATGTTCGAGCAAAAACGGCTGATTTTCGACAAAAGAGATAACACCCCCCCATTACGTCATGCTTCAGAAATGTGGAAAATGGTCCGTTTTCAAATGTTTTATTTTTGAACGTCAGTTCACATTTGTAGGTGGATCATCAGTGTTAGAGCTAAAATTAGCATGTTTAAATTGATTTTCATGCTTCCAGGGGCCCAAAACATAAGATTTATGGAATGGTTAAAAGTGCATGAAAATGGCCAATTTACTCACTCTGAGTTCTCAAAAAGGGTTTCTTCACCCCGGGAAGTTAATTAAATACCATTTGGAGGCATTTAATGTTAGAGCAAAAACGGCTGATTTTCGACAAAAGAGATAACACCCCCCCATTACGTCATGCTTCAGAAATGTGGAAAATGGTCCGTTTTCAAATGTTTTATTTTTGAACGTCAGTTCACATTTGTAGGTGGATCATCAGTGTTAGAGCTAAAATTAGCATGTTTAAAGTGATTTTCATGCTTCCAGGGGCCCAAAACACAAGATTTATGGAATGGTTAAAAGTGCATGAAAATGGCCAATTTACTCACTCTGAGTTCTCAAAAAGGGTTTCTTCACCCCGGGAAGTTAATTAAATACCATTTGGAGGCATTTAATGTTCGAGCAAAAACGGCTGATTTTCGACAAAAGAGATAACACCCCCCCATTACGTCATGCTTCAGAAATGTGGAAAATGGTCCGTTTTCAAATGTTTTATTTTTGAACGTCAGTTCACATTTGTAGGTGGATCATCAGTGTTAGAGCTAAAATTAGCATGTTTAAAGTGATTTTCATGCTTCCAGGGGCTCGGGAAGTTAATTAAATACCATTTGGAGGCATTTAATGTTCGAGCAAAAACGGCTGATTTTCGACAAAAGAGATAACACCCCCCCATTACGTCATGCTTCAGAAATGTGGAAAATGGTCCGTTTTCAAATGTTTTATTTTTGAACGTTAGTTCACATTTGTAGGTGGATCATCAGTGTTAGAGCTAAAATTAGCATGTTTAAAGTGATTTTCATGCTTCCAGGGGCCCAAAACACAAGATTTATGGAATGGTTAAAAGTGCATGAAAATGGCCAATTTACTCACTCTGAGTTCTCAAAAAGGGTTTCTTCACCCCGGGAAGTTAATTAAATACCATTTGGAGGCATTTCATGTTCGAGCAAAAACGGCTGATTTTCGACAAAAGAGATAACACCCCCCCATTACGTCATGCTTCAGAAATGTGGAAAATGGTCCGTTTTCAAATGTTTTATTTTTGAACATCAGTTCACATTTGTAGGTGGATCATCAGTGTTAGAGCTAAAATTAGCATGTTTAAAGTGATTTTCATGCTTCCAGGGGCTCGGGAAGTTAATTAAATACCATTTGGAGGCATTTAATGTTCGAGCAAAAACGGCTGATTTTCGACAAAAGAGATAACACCCCCCCATTACGTCATGCTTCAGAAATGTGGAAAATGGTCCGTTTTCAAATGTTTTATTTTTGAACGTCAGTTCACATTTGTAGGTGGATCATCAGTGTTAGAGCTAAAATTAGCATGTTTAAAGTGATTTTCATGCTTTCAGGGGCTCGGGAAGTTAATTAAATACCATTTGGAGGCATTTAATGTTCGAGCAAAAACGGCTGATTTTCGACAAAAGAGATAACACCCCCCCATTACGTCATGCTTCAGAAATGTGGAAAATGGTCCGTTTTCAAATGTTTTATTTTTGAACGTCAGTTCACATTTGTAGGTGGATCATCAGTGTTAGAGCTAAAATTAGCATGTTTAAAGTGATTTTCATGCTTCCAGGGGGCCAAAACACAAGATTTATGGAATGGTTAAAAGTGCATGAAAATGGCCAATTTACTCACTCTGAGTTCTCAAAAAGGGTTTCTTCACCCCGGGAAGTTAATTAAATACCATTTGGAGGCATTTAATGTTCGAGCAAAAACGGCTGATTTTCGACAAAAGAGATAACACCCCCCCATTACGTCATGCTTCAGAAATGTGGAAAATGGTCCGTTTTCAAATGTTTTATTTTTGAACGTCAGTTCACATTTGTAGGTGGATCATCAGTGTTAGAGCTAAAATTAGCATGTTTAAAGTGATTTTCATGCTTCCAGGGGCCCAAAACACAAGATTTATGGAATGGTTAAAAGTGCATGAAAATGGCCAATTTACTCACTCTGAGTTCTCAAAAAGGGTTTCTTCACCCCGCGAAGTTAATTAAATACCATTTGGAGGCATTTAATGTTAGAGCAAAAACGGCTGATTTTCGACAAAAGAGATAACACCCCCCCATTACGTCATGCTTCAGAAATGTGGAAAATGGTCCGTTTTCAAATGTTTTATTTTTGAACGTCAGTTCACATTTGTAGGTGGATCATCAGTGTTAGAGCTAAAATTAGCATGTTTAAAGTGATTTTCATGCTTCCAGGGGCTCGGGAAGTTAATTAAATACCATTTGGAGGCATTTAATGTTCGAGCAAAAACGGCTGATTTTCGACAAAAGAGATAACACCCCCCCATTACGTCATGCTTCAGAAATGTGGAAAATGGTCCGTTTTCAAATGTTTTATTTTTGAACGTCAGTTCACATTTGTAGGTGGATCATCAGTGTTAGAGCAAAAATTAGCATGTTTAAATTGATTTTCATGCTTCCAGGGGCCCAAAACATAAGATTTATGGAATGGTTAAAAGTGCATGAAAATGGCCAATTTACTCACTCTGAGTTCTCAAAAAGGGTTTCTTCACCCCGGGAAGTTAATTAAATACCATTTGGAGGCATTTAATGTTAGAGCAAAAACGGCTGATTTTCGACAAAAGAGATAACACCCCCCCATTACGTCATGCTTCAGAAATGTGGAAAATGGTCCGTTTTCAAATGTTTTATTTTTGAACGTCAGTTCACATTTGTAGGTGGATCATCAGTGTTAGAGCTAAAATTAGCATGTTTAAAGTGATTTTCATGCTTCCAGGGGCCCAAAACACAAGATTTATGGAATGGTTAAAAGTGCATGAAAATGGCCAATTTACTCACTCTGAGTTCTCAAAAAGGGTTTCTTCACCCCGGGAAGTTAATTAAATACCATTTGGAGGCATTTAATGTTCGAGCAAAAACGGCTGATTTTCGACAAAAGAGATAACACCTCCCATTACGTCATGCTTCAGAAATGTGGAAAATGGTCCGTTTTCAAATGTTTTATTTTTGAACGTCAGTTCACATTTGTAGGTGGATCATCAGTGTTAGAGCTAAAATTAGCATGTTTAAAGTGATTTTCATGCTTCCAGGGACCCAAAACACAAGATTTATGGAATGGTTAAAAGTGCATGAAAATGGCCAATTTACTCACTCTGATTTCTCAAAAAGGGTTTCTTCACCCCGGGAAGTTAATTAAATACCATTTGGAGGCATTTAATGTTCGAGCAAAAACGGCTGATTTTCGAAAAAAGAGATAACACCCCCCCATTACGTCATGCTTCAGAAATGTGGAAAATGGTCCGTTTTCAAATGTTTTATTTTTGAACGTCAGTTCACATTTGTAGGTGGATCATCAGTGTTAGAGCTAAAATTAGCATGTTTAAAGTGATTTTCATGCTTCCAGGGGCCCAAAACACAAGATTTATGGAATGGTTAAAAGTGCATGAAAATGGCCAATTTACTCACTCTGAGTTCTCAAAAAGGGTTTCTTCACCCCGGGAAGTTAATTAAATACCATTTGGAGGCATTTAATGTTCGAGCAAAAACGGCTGATTTTCGACAAAAGAGATAACACCCCCCCATTACGTCATGCTTCAGAAATGTGGAAAATGGTCCGTTTTCAAATGTTTTATTTTTGAACGTCAGTTCACATTTGTAGGTGGATCATCAGTGTTAGAGCTAAAATTAGCATGTTTAAAGTGATTTTCATGCTTCCAGGGGCTCGGGAAGTTAATTAAATACCATTTGGAGGCATTTAATGTTCGAGCAAAAACGGCTGATTTTCGACAAAAGAGATAACACCCCCCCATTACGTCATGCTTCAGAAATGTGGAAAATGGTCCGTTTTCAAATGTTTTATTTTTGAACGTCAGTTCACATTTGTAGGTGGATCATCAGTGTTAGAGCTAAAATTAGCATGTTTAAATTGATTTTCATGCTTCCAGGGGCCCAAAACATAAGATTTATGGAATGGTTAAAAGTGCATGAAAATGGCCAATTTACTCACTCTGAGTTCTCAAAAAGGGTTTCTTCACCCCGGGAAGTTAATTAAATACCATTTGGAGGCATTTAATGTTAGAGCAAAAACGGCTGATTTTCGACAAAAGAGATAACACCCCCCCATTACGTCATGCTTCAGAAATGTGGAAAATGGTCCGTTTTCAAATGTTTTATTTTTGAACGTCAGTTCACATTTGTAGGTGGATCATCAGTGTTAGAGCTAAAATTAGCATGTTTAAAGTGATTTTCATGCTTCCAGGGGCCCAAAACACAAGATTTATGGAATGGTTAAAAGTGCATGAAAATGGCCAATTTACTCACTCTGAGTTCTCAAAAAGGGTTTCTTCACCCCGGGAAGTTAATTAAATACCATTTGGAGGCATTTAATGTTCGAGCAAAAACGGCTGATTTTCGACAAAAGAGATAACACCTCCCATTACGTCATGCTTCAGAAATGTGGAAAATGGTCCGTTTTCAAATGTTTTATTTTTGAACGTCAGTTCACATTTGTAGGTGGATCATCAGTGTTAGAGCTAAAATTAGCATGTTTAAAGTGATTTTCATGCTTCCAGGGACCCAAAACACAAGATTTATGGAATGGTTAAAAGTGCATGAAAATGGCCAATTTACTCACTCTGATTTCTCAAAAAGGGTTTCTTCACCCCGGGAAGTTAATTAAATACCATTTGGAGGCATTTAATGTTCGAGCAAAAACGGCTGATTTTCGAAAAAAGAGATAACACCCCCCCATTACGTCATGCTTCAGAAATGTGGAAAATGGTCCGTTTTCAAATGTTTTATTTTTGAACGTCAGTTCACATTTGTAGGTGGATCATCAGTGTTAGAGCTAAAATTAGCATGTTTAAAGTGATTTTTATGCTTCCAGGGGCCCAAAACACAAGATTTATGGAATGGTTAAAAGTGCATGAAAATGGCCAATTTACTCACTCTGAGTTCTCAAAAAGGGTTTCTTCACCCCGGGAAGTTAATTAAATACCATTTGGAGGCATTTAATGTTCGAGCAAAAACGGCTGATTTTCGACAAAAGAGATAACACCCCCCCATTACGTCATGCTTCAGAAATGTGGAAAATGGTCCGTTTTCAAATGTTTTATTTTTGAACGTCAGTTCACATTTGTAGGTGGATCATCAGTGTTAGAGCTAAAATTAGCATGTTTAAAGTGATTTTCATGCTTCCAGGGGCTCGGGAAGTTAATTAAATACCATTTGGAGGCATTTAATGTTCGAGCAAAAACGGCTGATTTTCGACAAAAGAGATAACACCCCCCCATTACGTCATGCTTCAGAAATGTGGAAAATGGTCCGTTTTCAAATGTTTTATTTTTGAACGTTAGTTCACATTTGTAGGTGGATCATCAGTGTTAGAGCTAAAATTAGCATGTTTAAAGTGATTTTCATGCTTCCAGGGGCCCAAAACACAAGATTTATGGAATGGTTAAAAGTGCATGAAAATGGCCAATTTACTCACTCTGAGTTCTCAAAAAGGGTTTCTTCACCCCGGGAAGTTAATTAAATACCATTTGGAGGCATTTCATGTTCGAGCAAAAACGGCTGATTTTCGACAAAAGAGATAACACCCCCCCATTACGTCATGCTTCAGAAATGTGGAAAATGGTCCGTTTTCAAATGTTTTATTTTTGAACATCAGTTCACATTTGTAGGTGGATCATCAGTGTTAGAGCTAAAATTAGCATGTTTAAAGTGATTTTCATGCTTCCAGGGGCCCAAAACACAAGATTTATGGAATGGTTAAAAGTGCATGAAAATGGCCAATTTACTCACTCTGAGTTCTCAAAAAGGGTTTCTTCACCCCGGGAAGTTAATTAAATACCATTTGGAGGCATTTAATGTTAGAGCAAAAACGGCTTATTTTCGACAAAAGAGATAACACCCCCCCATTACGTCATGCTTCAGAAATGTGGAAAATGGTCCGTTTTCAAATGTTTTATTTTTGAACGTCAGTTCACATTTGTAGGTGGATCATCAGTGTTAGAGCTAAAATTAGCATGTTTAAAGTGATTTTCATGCTTCCAGGGGCTCGGGAAGTTAATTAAATACCATTTGGAGGCATTTAATGTTCGAGCAAAAACGGCTGATTTTCGACAAAAGAGATAACACCCCCCCATTACGTCATGCTTCAGAAATGTGGAAAATGGTCCGTTTTCAAATGTTTTATTTTTGAACGTCAGTTCACATTTGTAGGTGGATCATCAGTGTTAGAGCTAAAATTAGCATGTTTAAAGTGATTTTCATGCTTTCAGGGGCTCGGGAAGTTAATTAAATACCATTTGGAGGCATTTAATGTTCGAGCAAAAACGGCTGATTTTCGACAAAAGAGATAACACCCCCCCATTACGTCATGCTTCAGAAATGTGGAAAATGGTCCGTTTTCAAATGTTTTATTTTTGAACGTCAGTTCACATTTGTAGGTGGATCATCAGTGTTAGAGCTAAAATTAGCATGTTTAAAGTGATTTTCATGCTTCCAGGGGGCCAAAACACAAGATTTATGGAATGGTTAAAAGTGCATGAAAATGGCCAATTTACTCACTCTGAGTTCTCAAAAAGGGTTTCTTCACCCCGGGAAGTTAATTAAATACCATTTGGAGGCATTTAATGTTAGAGCAAAAACGGCTGATTTTCGACAAAAGAGATAACACCCCCCCATTACGTCATGCTTCAGAAATGTGGAAAATGGTCCGTTTTCAAATGTTTTATTTTTGAACGTCAGTTCACATTTGTAGGTGGATCATCAGTGTTAGAGCTAAAATTAGCATGTTTAAAGTGATTTTCATGCTTCCAGGGGCCCAAAACACAAGATTTATGGAATGGTTAAAAGTGCATGAAAATGGCCAATTTACTCACTCTGAGTTCTCAAAAAGGGTTTCTTCACCCCGGGAAGTTAATTAAATACCATTTGGAGGCATTTAATGTTCGAGCAAAAACGGCTGATTTTCGACAAAAGAGATAACACCTCCCATTACGTCATGCTTCAGAAATGTGGAAAATGGTCCGTTTTCAAATGTTTTATTTTTGAACGTCAGTTCACATTTGTAGGTGGATCATCAGTGTTAGAGCTAAAATTAGCATGTTTAAAGTGATTTTCATGCTTCCAGGGACCCAAAACACAAGATTTATGGAATGGTTAAAAGTGCATGAAAATGGCCAATTTACTCACTCTGATTTCTCAAAAAGGGTTTCTTCACCCCGGGAAGTTAATTAAATACCATTTGGAGGCATTTAATGTTCGAGCAAAAACGGCTGATTTTCGAAAAAAGAGATAACACCCCCCCATTACGTCATGCTTCAGAAATGTGGAAAATGGTCCGTTTTCAAATGTTTTATTTTTGAACGTCAGTTCACATTTGTAGGTGGATCATCAGTGTTAGAGCTAAAATTAGCATGTTTAAAGTGATTTTCATGCTTCCAGGGGCCCAAAACACAAGATTTATGGAATGGTTAAAAGTGCATGAAAATGGCCAATTTACTCACTCTGAGTTCTCAAAAAGGGTTTCTTCACCCCGGGAAGTTAATTAAATACCATTTGGAGGCATTTAATGTTCGAGCAAAAACGGCTGATTTTCGACAAAAGAGATAACACCCCCCCATTACGTCATGCTTCAGAAATGTGGAAAATGGTCCGTTTTCAAATGTTTTATTTTTGAACGTCAGTTCACATTTGTAGGTGGATCATCAGTGTTAGAGCTAAAATTAGCATGTTTAAAGTGATTTTCATGCTTCCAGGGGCTCGGGAAGTTAATTAAATACCATTTGGAGGCATTTAATGTTCGAGCAAAAACGGCTGATTTTCGACAAAAGAGATAACACCCCCCCATTACGTCATGCTTCAGAAATGTGGAAAATGGTCCGTTTTCAAATGTTTTATTTTTGAACGTTAGTTCACATTTGTAGGTGGATCATCAGTGTTAGAGCTAAAATTAGCATGTTTAAAGTGATTTTCATGCTTCCAGGGGCCCAAAACACAAGATTTATGGAATGGTTAAAAGTGCATGAAAATGGCCAATTTACTCACTCTGAGTTCTCAAAAAGGGTTTCTTCACCCCGGGAAGTTAATTAAATACCATTTGGAGGCATTTCATGTTCGAGCAAAAACGGCTGATTTTCGACAAAAGAGATAACACCCCCCCATTACGTCATGCTTCAGAAATGTGGAAAATGGTCCGTTTTCAAATGTTTTATTTTTGAACATCAGTTCACATTTGTAGGTGGATCATCAGTGTTAGAGCTAAAATTAGCATGTTTAAAGTGATTTTCATGCTTCCAGGGGCCCAAAACACAAGATTTATGGAATGGTTAAAAGTGCATGAAAATGGCCAATTTACTCACTCTGAGTTCTCAAAAAGGGTTTCTTCACCCCGGGAAGTTAATTAAATACCATTTGGAGGCATTTAATGTTAGAGCAAAAACGGCTTATTTTCGACAAAAGAGATAACACCCCCCCATTACGTCATGCTTCAGAAATGTGGAAAATGGTCCGTTTTCAAATGTTTTATTTTTGAACGTCAGTTCACATTTGTAGGTGGATCATCAGTGTTAGAGCTAAAATTAGCATGTTTAAAGTGATTTTCATGCTTCCAGGGGCTCGGGAAGTTAATTAAATACCATTTGGAGGCATTTAATGTTCGAGCAAAAATGGCTGATTTTCGACAAAAGAGATAACACCCCCCCATTACGTCATGCTTCAGAAATGTGGAAAATGGTCCGTTTTCAAATGTTTTATTTTTGAACGTCAGTTCACATTTGTAGGTGGATCATCAGTGTTAGAGCTAAAATTAGCATGTTTAAAGTGATTTTCATGCTTTCAGGGGCTCGGGAAGTTAATTAAATACCATTTGGAGGCATTTAATGTTCGAGCAAAAACGGCTGATTTTCGACAAAAGAGATAACACCCCCCCATTACGTCATGCTTCAGAAATGTGGAAAATGGTCCGTTTTCAAATGTTTTATTTTTGAACGTCAGTTCACATTTGTAGGTGGATCATCAGTGTTAGAGCTAAAATTAGCATGTTTAAAGTGATTTTCATGCTTCCAGGGGGCCAAAACACAAGATTTATGGAATGGTTAAAAGTGCATGAAAATGGCCAATTTACTCACTCTGAGTTCTCAAAAAGGGTTTCTTCACCCCGGGAAGTTAATTAAATACCATTTGGAGGCATTTAATGTTCGAGCAAAAACGGCTGATTTTCGACAAAAGAGATAACACCCCCCCATTACGTCATGCTTCAGAAATGTGGAAAATGGTCCGTTTTCAAATGTTTTATTTTTGAACGTCAGTTCACATTTGTAGGTGGATCATCAGTGTTAGAGCTAAAATTAGCATGTTTAAAGTGATTTTCATGCTTCCAGGGGCCCAAAACACAAGATTTATGGAATGGTTAAAAGTGCATGAAAATGGCCAATTTACTCACTCTGAGTTCTCAAAAAGGGTTTCTTCACCCCGCGAAGTTAATTAAATACCATTTGGAGGCATTTAATGTTAGAGCAAAAACGGCTGATTTTCGACAAAAGAGATAACACCCCCCCATTACGTCATGCTTCAGAAATGTGGAAAATGGTCCGTTTTCAAATGTTTTATTTTTGAACGTCAGTTCACATTTGTAGGTGGATCATCAGTGTTAGAGCTAAAATTAGCATGTTTAAAGTGATTTTCATGCTTCCAGGGGCTCGGGAAGTTAATTAAATACTATTTGGAGGCATTTAATGTTCGAGCAAAAACGGCTGATTTTCGACAAAAGAGATAACACCCCCCCATTACGTCATGCTTCAGAAATGTGGAAAATGGTCCGTTTTCAAATGTTTTATTTTTGAACGTCAGTTCACATTTGTAGGTGGATCATCAGTGTTAGAGCTAAAATTAGCATGTTTAAAGTGATTTTCATGCTTCCAGGGGCTCGGGAAGTTAATTAAATACCATTTGGAGGCATTTAATGTTCGAGCAAAAACGGCTGATTTTCGACAAAAGAGATAACACCCCCCCATTACGTCATGCTTCAGAAATGTGGAAAATGGTCCGTTTTCAAATGTTTTATTTTTGAACGTCAGTTCACATTTGTAGGTGGATCATCAGTGTTAGAGCTAAAATTAGCATGTTTAAATTGATTTTCATGCTTCCAGGGGCCCAAAACATAAGATTTATGGAATGGTTAAAAGTGCATGAAAATGGCCAATTTACTCACTCTGAGTTCTCAAAAAGGGTTTCTTCACCCCGGGAAGTTAATTAAATACCATTTGGAGGCATTTAATGTTAGAGCAAAAACGGCTGATTTTCGACAAAAGAGATAACACCCCCCCATTACGTCATGCTTCAGAAATGTGGAAAATGGTCCGTTTTCAAATGTTTTATTTTTGAACGTCAGTTCACATTTGTAGGTGGATCATCAGTGTTAGAGCTAAAATTAGCATGTTTAAAGTGATTTTCATGCTTCCAGGGGCCCAAAACACAAGATTTATGGAATGGTTAAAAGTGCATGAAAATGGCCAATTTACTCACTCTGAGTTCTCAAAAAGGGTTTCTTCACCCCGGGAAGTTAATTAAATACCATTTGGAGGCATTTAATGTTCGAGCAAAAACGGCTGATTTTCGACAAAAGAGATAACACCCCCCCATTACGTCATGCTTCAGAAATGTGGAAAATGGTCCGTTTTCAAATGTTTTATTTTTGAACGTCAGTTCACATTTGTAGGTGGATCATCAGTGTTAGAGCTAAAATTAGCATGTTTAAAGTGATTTTCATGCTTCCAGGGGCTCGGGAAGTTAATTAAATACCATTTGGAGGCATTTAATGTTCGAGCAAAAACGGCTGATTTTCGACAAAAGAGATAACACCCCCCCATTACGTCATGCTTCAGAAATGTGGAAAATGGTCCGTTTTCAAATGTTTTATTTTTGAACGTTAGTTCACATTTGTAGGTGGATCATCAGTGTTAGAGCTAAAATTAGCATGTTTAAAGTGATTTTCATGCTTCCAGGGGCCCAAAACACAAGATTTATGGAATGGTTAAAAGTGCATGAAAATGGCCAATTTACTCACTCTGAGTTCTCAAAAAGGGTTTCTTCACCCCGGGAAGTTAATTAAATACCATTTGGAGGCATTTCATGTTCGAGCAAAAACGGCTGATTTTCGACAAAAGAGATAACACCCCCCCATTACGTCATGCTTCAGAAATGTGGAAAATGGTCCGTTTTCAAATGTTTTATTTTTGAACATCAGTTCACATTTGTAGGTGGATCATCAGTGTTAGAGCTAAAATTAGCATGTTTAAAGTGATTTTCATGCTTCCAGGGGCCCAAAACACAAGATTTATGGAATGGTTAAAAGTGCATGAAAATGGCCAATTTACTCACTCTGAGTTCTCAAAAAGGGTTTCTTCACCCCGGGAAGTTAATTAAATACCATTTGGAGGCATTTAATGTTAGAGCAAAAACGGCTTATTTTCGACAAAAGAGATAACACCCCCCCATTACGTCATGCTTCAGAAATGTGGAAAATGGTCCGTTTTCAAATGTTTTATTTTTGAACGTCAGTTCACATTTGTAGGTGGATCATCAGTGTTAGAGCTAAAATTAGCATGTTTAAAGTGATTTTCATGCTTCCAGGGGCTCGGGAAGTTAATTAAATACCATTTGGAGGCATTTAATGTTCGAGCAAAAACGGCTGATTTTCGACAAAAGAGATAACACCCCCCCCATTACGTCATGCTTCAGAAATGTGGAAAATGGTCCGTTTTCAAATGTTTTATTTTTGAACGTCAGTTCACATTTGTAGGTGGATCATCAGTGTTAGAGCTAAAATTAGCATGTTTAAAGTGATTTTCATGCTTTCAGGGGCTCGGGAAGTTAATTAAATACCATTTGGAGGCATTTAATGTTCGAGCAAAAACGGCTGATTTTCGACAAAAGAGATAACACCCCCCCATTACGTCATGCTTCAGAAATGTGGAAAATGGTCCGTTTTCAAATGTTTTATTTTTGAACGTCAGTTCACATTTGTAGGTGGATCATCAGTGTTAGAGCTAAAATTAGCATGTTTAAAGTGATTTTCATGCTTCCAGGGGGCCAAAACACAAGATTTATGGAATGGTTAAAAGTGCATGAAAATGGCCAATTTACTCACTCTGAGTTCTCAAAAAGGGTTTCTTCACCCCGGGAAGTTAATTAAATACCATTTGGAGGCATTTAATGTTCGAGCAAAAACGGCTGATTTTCGACAAAAGAGATAACACCCCCCCATTACGTCATGCTTCAGAAATGTGGAAAATGGTCCGTTTTCAAATGTTTTATTTTTGAACGTCAGTTCACATTTGTAGGTGGATCATCAGTGTTAGAGCTAAAATTAGCATGTTTAAAGTGATTTTCATGCTTCCAGGGGGCCAAAACACAAGATTTATGGAATGGTTAAAAGTGCATGAAAATGGCCAATTTACTCACTCTGAGTTCTCAAAAAGGGTTTCTTCACCCCGGGAAGTTAATTAAATACCATTTGGAGGCATTTAATGTTCGAGCAAAAACGGCTGATTTTCGACAAAAGAGATAACACCCCCCCATTACGTCATGCTTCAGAAATGTGGAAAATGGTCCGTTTTCAAATGTTTTATTTTTGAACGTCAGTTCACATTTGTAGGTGGATCATCAGTGTTAGAGCTAAAATTAGCATGTTTAAAGTGATTTTCATGCTTCCAGGGGCCCAAAACACAAGATTTATGGAATGGTTAAAAGTGCATGAAAATGGCCAATTTACTCACTCTGAGTTCTCAAAAAGGGTTTCTTCACCCCGCGAAGTTAATTAAATACCATTTGGAGGCATTTAATGTTAGAGCAAAAACGGCTGATTTTCGACAAAAGAGATAACACCCCCCCATTACGTCATGCTTCAGAAATGTGGAAAATGGTCCGTTTTCAAATGTTTTATTTTTGAACGTCAGTTCACATTTGTAGGTGGATCATCAGCGTTAGAGCTAAAATTAGCATGTTTAAAGTGATTTTCATGCTTCCAGGGGCTCGGGAAGTTAATTAAATACCATTTGGAGGCATTTAATGTTCGAGCAAAAACGGCTGATTTTCGACAAAAGAGATAACACCCCCCCATTACGTCATGCTTCAGAAATGTGGAAAATGGTCCGTTTTCAAATGTTTTATTTTTGAACGTCAGTTCACATTTGTAGGTGGATCATCAGTGTTAGAGCTAAAATTAGCATGTTTAAAGTGATTTTCATGCTTCCAGGGGCTCGGGAAGTTAATTAAATACCATTTGGAGGCATTTAATGTTCGAGCAAAAACGGCTGATTTTCGACAAAAGAGATAACACCCCCCCATTACGTCATGCTTCAGAAATGTGGAAAATGGTCCGTTTTCAAATGTTTTATTTTTGAACGTCAGTTCACATTTGTAGGTGGATCATCAGTGTTAGAGCTAAAATTAGCATGTTTAAATTGATTTTCATGCTTCCAGGGGCCCAAAACATAAGATTTATGGAATGGTTAAAAGTGCATGAAAATGGCCAATTTACTCACTCTGAGTTCTCAAAAAGGGTTTCTTCACCCCGGGAAGTTAATTAAATACCATTTGGAGGCATTTAATGTTAGAGCAAAAACGGCTGATTTTCGACAAAAGAGATAACACCCCCCCATTACGTCATGCTTCAGAAATGTGGAAAATGGTCCGTTTTCAAATGTTTTATTTTTGAACGTCAGTTCACATTTGTAGGTGGATCATCAGTGTTAGAGCTAAAATTAGCATGTTTAAAGTGATTTTCATGCTTCCAGGGGCCCAAAACACAAGATTTATGGAATGGTTAAAAGTGCATGAAAATGGCCAATTTACTCACTCTGAGTTCTCAAAAAGGGTTTCTTCACCCCGGGAAGTTAATTAAATACCATTTGGAGGCATTTAATGTTCGAGCAAAAACGGCTGATTTTCGACAAAAGAGATAACACCCCCCCATTACGTCATGCTTCAGAAATGTGGAAAATGGTCCTTTTTCAAATGTTTTATTTTTGAACGTCAGTTCACATTTGTAGGTGGATCATCAGTGTTAGAGCTAAAATTAGCATGTTTAAAGTGATTTTCATGCTTCCAGGGGCCCAAAACACAAGATTTATGGAATGGTTAAAAGTGCATGAAAATGGCCAATTTACTCACTCTGAGTTCTCAAAAAGGGTTTCTTCACCCCGGGAAGTTAATTAAATACCATTTGGAGGCATTTAATGTTCGAGCAAAAACGGCTGATTTTCGACAAAAGAGATAACACCCCCCCATTACGTCATGCTTCAGAAATGTGGAAAATGGTCCGTTTTCAAATGTTTTATTTTTGAACGTCAGTTCACATTTGTAGGTGGATCATCAGTGTTAGAGCTAAAATTAGCATGCTTAAAGTGATTTTCATGCTTCCAGGGGCCCAAAACACAAGATTTATGGAATGGTTAAAAGTGCATGAAAATGGCCAATTTACTCACTCTGAGTTCTCAAAAAGGGTTTCTTCACCCCGGGAAGTTAATTAAATACCATTTGGAGGCATTTAATGTTCGAGCAAAAACGGCTGATTTTCGACAAAAGAGATAACACCCCCCCATTACGTCATGCTTCAGAAATGTGGAAAATGGTCCGTTTTCAAATGTTTTATTTTTGAACGTCAGTTCACATTTGTAGGTGGATCATCAGTGTTAGAGCTAAAATTAGCATGTTTAAAGTGATTTTCATGCTTCCAGGGGCTCGGGAAGTTAATTAAATACCATTTGGAGGCATTTAATGTTCGAGCAAAAACGGCTGATTTTCGACAAAAGAGATAACACCCCCCCATTACGTCATGCTTCAGAAATGTGGAAAATAGTCCGTTTTCAAATGTTTTATTTTTGAACGTTAGTTCACATTTGTAGGTGGATCATCAGTGTTAGAGCTAAAATTAGCATGTTTAAAGTGATTTTCATGCTTCCAGGGGCCCAAAACACAAGATTTATGGAATGGTTAAAAGTGCATGAAAATGGCCAATTTACTCACTCTGAGTTCTCAAAAAGGGTTTCTTCACCCCGGGAAGTTAATTAAATACCATTTGGAGGCATTTAATGTTCGAGCAAAAACGGCTGATTTTCGACAAAAGAGATAACACCCCCCCATTACGTCATGCTTCAGAAATGTGGAAAATGGTCCGTTTTCAAATGTTTTATTTTTGAACGTCAGTTCACATTTGTAGGTGGATCATCAGTGTTAGAGCTAAAATTAGCATGTTTAAAGTGATTTTCATGCTTCCAGGGGCCCAAAACACAAGATTTATGGAATGGTTAAAAGTGCATGAAAATGGCCAATTTACTCACTCTGAGTTCTCAAAAAGGGTTTCTTCACCCCGGGAAGTTAATTAAATACCATTTGGAGGCATTTAATGTTAGAGCAAAAACGGCTGATTTTCGACAAAAGAGATAACACCCCCCCATTACGTCATGCTTCAGAAATGTGGAAAATGGTCCGTTTTCAAATGTTTTATTTTTGAACGTCAGTTCACATTTGTAGGTGGATCATCAGTGTTAGAGCTAAAATTAGCATGTTTAAAGTGATTTTCATGCTTCCAGGGGCTCGGGAAGTTAATTAAATACCATTTGGAGGCATTTAATGTTCGAGCAAAAACGGCTGATTTTCGACAAAAGAGATAACACCCCCCCATTACGTCATGCTTCAGAAATGTGGAAAATGGTCCGTTTTCAAATGTTTTATTTTTGAACGTCAGTTCACATTTGTAGGTGGATCATCAGTGTTAGAGCTAAAATTAGCATGCTTAAAGTGATTTTCATGCTTCCAGGGGCCCAAAACTCAAGATTTATGGAATGGTTAAAAGTGCATGAAAATGGCCAATTTACTCACTCTGAGTTCTCAAAAAGGGTTTCTTCACCCCGGGAAGTTAATTAAATACCATTTGGAGGCATTTAATGTTCGAGCAAAAACGGCTGATTTTCGACAAAAGAGATAACACCCCCCCATTACGTCATGCTTCAGAAATGTGGAAAATGGTCCGTTTTCAAATGTTTTATTTTTGAACGTCAGTTCACATTTGTAGGTGGATCATCAGTGTTAGAGCTAAAATTAGCATGTTTAAAGTGATTTTCATGCTTCCAGGGGCTCGGGAAGTTAATTAAATACCATTTGGAGGCATTTAATGTTCGAGCAAAAACGGCTGATTTTCGACAAAAGAGATAACACCCCCCCATTACGTCATGCTTCAGAAATGTGGAAAATAGTCCGTTTTCAAATGTTTTATTTTTGAACGTTAGTTCACATTTGTAGGTGGATCATCAGTGTTAGAGCTAAAATTAGCATGTTTAAAGTGATTTTCATGCTTCCAGGGGCCCAAAACACAAGATTTATGGAATGGTTAAAAGTGCATGAAAATGGCCAATTTACTCACTCTGAGTTCTCAAAAAGGGTTTCTTCACCCCGGGAAGTTAATTAAATACCATTTGGAGGCATTTAATGTTCGAGCAAAAACGGCTGATTTTCGACAAAAGAGATAACACCCCCCCATTACGTCATGCTTCAGAAATGTGGAAAATGGTCCGTTTTCAAATGTTTTATTTTTGAACGTCAGTTCACATTTGTAGGTGGATCATCAGTGTTAGAGCTAAAATTAGCATGTTTAAAGTGATTTTCATGCTTCCAGGGGCCCAAAACACAAGATTTATGGAATGGTTAAAAGTGCATGAAAATGGCCAATTTACTCACTCTGAGTTCTCAAAAAGGGTTTCTTCACCCCGGGAAGTTAATTAAATACCATTTGGAGGCATTTAATGTTAGAGCAAAAACGGCTGATTTTCGACAAAAGAGATAACACCCCCCCATTACGTCATGCTTCAGAAATGTGGAAAATGGTCCGTTTTCAAATGTTTTATTTTTGAACGTCAGTTCACATTTGTAGGTGGATCATCAGTGTTAGAGCTAAAATTAGCATGTTTAAAGTGATTTTCATGCTTCCAGGGGCTCGGGAAGTTAATTAAATACCATTTGGAGGCATTTAATGTTCGAGCAAAAACGGCTGATTTTCGACAAAAGAGATAACACCCCCCCATTACGTCATGCTTCAGAAATGTGGAAAATGGTCCGTTTTCAAATGTTTTATTTTTGAACGTCAGTTCACATTTGTAGGTGGATCATCAGTGTTAGAGCTAAAATTAGCATGTTTAAAGTGATTTTCATGCTTCCAGGGGCCCAAAACACAAGATTTATGGAATGGTTAAAAGTGCATGAAAATGGCCAATTTACTCACTCTGAGTTCTCAAAAAGGGTTTCTTCACCCCGGGAAGTTAATTAAATACCATTTGGAGGCATTTAATGTTCGAGCAAAAACAGCTGATTTTCGACAAAAGAGATAACACCCCCCCATTACGTCATGCTTCAGAAATGTGGAAAATGGTCCGTTTTCAAATGTTTTATTTTTGAACGTCAGTTCACATTTGTAGGTGGATCATCAGTGTTAGAGCTAAAATTAGCATGTTTAAAGTGATTTTCATGCTTCCAGGGGCCCAAAACACAAGATTTATGGAATGGTTAAAAGTGCATGAAAATGGCCAATTTACTCACTCTGAGTTCTCAAAAAGGGTTTCTTCACCCCGGGAAGTTAATTAAATACCATTTGGAGGCATTTAATGTTAGAGCAAAAACGGCTGATTTTCGACAAAAGAGATAACACCCCCCCATTACGTCATGCTTCAGAAATGTGGAAAATGGTCCGTTTTCAAATGTTTTATTTTTGAACGTCAGTTCACATTTGTAGGTGGATCATCAGTGTTAGAGCTAAAATTAGCATGTTTAAAGTGATTTTCATGCTTCCAGGGGCTCGGGAAGTTAATTAAATACCATTTGGAGGCATTTAATGTTCGAGCAAAAATGGCTGATTTTCGACAAAAGAGATAACACCCCCCCATTACGTCATGCTTCAGAAATGTGGAAAATGGTCCGTTTTCAAATGTTTTATTTTTGAACGTCAGTTCACATTTGTAGGTGGATCATCAGTGTTAGAGCTAAAATTAGCATGTTTAAAGTGATTTTCATGCTTCCAGGGGCCCAAAACACAAGATTTATGGAATGGTTAAAAGTGCATGAAAATGGCCAATTTACTCACTCTGAGTTCTCAAAAAGGGTTTCTTCACCCCGGGAAGATAATTAAATACCATTTGGAGGCATTTAATGTTAGAGCAAAAACGGCTGATTTTCGACAAAAGAGATAACACCCCCCCATTACATCATGCTTCAGAAATGTGGAAAATGGTCCGTTTTCAAATGTTTTATTTTTGAACATCAGTTCACATTTGTAGGTGGATCATCCGTGTTAGAGCTAAAATTAGCATGTTTAAAGTGATTTTCATGCTTCCAGGGGCTCGGGAAGTTAATTAAATACCATTTGGAGGCATTTAATGTTCGAGCAAAAACGGCTGATTTTCGACAAAAGAGATAACACCCCCCCATTACGTCATGCTTCAGAAATGTGGAAAATGGTCCGTTTTCAAATGTTTTATTTTTGAACGTCAGTTCACATTTGTAGGTGGATCATCAGTGTTAGAGCTAAAATTAGCATGTTTAAAGTGATTTTCATGCTTCCAGGGGCTCGGGAAGTTAATTAAATACCATTTGGAGGCATTTAATGTTCGAGCAAAAACGGCTGATTTTCGACAAAAGAGATAACACCCCCCCATTACGTCATGCTTCAGAAATGTGGAAAATGGTCCGTTTTCAAATGTTTTATTTTTGAACGTCAGTTCACATTTGTAGGTGGATCATCAGTGTTAGAGCTAAAATTAGCATGTTTAAAGTGATTTTCATGCTTCCAGGGGCCCAAAACACAAGATTTATGGAATGGTTAAAAGTGCATGAAAATGGCCAATTTACTCACTCTGAGTTCTCAAAAAGGGTTTCTTCACCCCGGGAAGATAATTAAATACCATTTGGAGGCATTTAATGTTAGAGCAAAAACGGCTGATTTTCGACAAAAGAGATAACACCCCCCCATTACAACATGCTTCAGAAATGTGGAAAATGGTCCGTTTTCAAATGTTTTATTTTTGAACATCAGTTCACATTTGTAGGTGGATCATCAGTGTTAGAGCTAAAATTAGCATGTTTAAAGTGATTTTCATGCTTCCAGGGGCTCGGGAAGTTAATTAAATACCATTTGGAGGCATTTAATGTTCGAGCAAAAACGGCTGATTTTCGACAAAAGAGATAACACCCCCCCATTACGTCATGCTTCAGAAATGTGGAAAATGGTCCGTTTTCAAATGTTTTATTTTTGAACGTCAGTTCACATTTGTAGGTGGATCATCAGTGTTAGAGCTAAAATTAGCATGTTTAAAGTGATTTTCATGCTTCCAGGGGCTCGGGAAGTGAAATAAATACCATTTGGAGGCATTTAATGTTCGAGCAAAAACGGCTGATTTTCGACAAAAGAGATAACACCCCCCCATTACGTCATGCTTCAGAAATGTGGAAAATGGTCCGTTTTCAAATGTTTTATTTTTGAACGTCAGTTCACATTTGTAGGTGGATCATCAGTGTTAGAGCTAAAATTAGCATGTTTAAAGTGATTTTCATGCTTCCAGGGGCTCGGGAAGTTAATTAAATACCATTTGGAGGCATTTAATGTTCGAGCAAAAACGGCTGATTTTCGACAAAAGAGATAACACCCCCCCATTACGTCATGCTTCAGAAATGTGGAAAATGGTCCGTTTTCAAATGTTTTATTTTTGAACGTCAGTTCACATTTGTAGGTGGATCATCAGTGTTAGAGCAAAAATTAGCATGTTTAAATTGATTTTCATGCTTCCAGGGGCCCAAAACATAAGATTTATGGAATGGTTAAAAGTGCATGAAAATGGCCAATTTACTCACTCTGAGTTCTCAAAAAGGGTTTCTTCACCCCGGGAAGTTAATTAAATACCATTTGGAGGCATTTAATGTTAGAGCAAAAACGGCTGATTTTCGACAAAAGAGATAACACCCCCCCATTACGTCATGCTTCAGAAATGTGGAAAATGGTCCGTTTTCAAATGTTTTATTTTTGAACGTCAGTTCACATTTGTAGGTGGATCATCAGTGTTAGAGCTAAAATTAGCATGTTTAAAGTGATTTTCATGCTTCCAGGGGCCCAAAACACAAGATTTATGGAATGGTTAAAAGTGCATGAAAATGGCCAATTTACTCACTCTGAGTTCTCAAAAAGGGTTTCTTCACCCCGGGAAGTTAATTAAATACCATTTGGAGGCATTTAATGTTCGAGCAAAAACGGCTGATTTTCGACAAAAGAGATAACACCTCCCATTACGTCATGCTTCAGAAATGTGGAAAATGGTCCGTTTTCAAATGTTTTATTTTTGAACGTCAGTTCACATTTGTAGGAGGATCATCAGTGTTAGAGCTAAAATTAGCATGTTTAAAGTGATTTTCATGCTTCCAGGGGCCCAAAACACAAGATTTATGGAATGGTTAAAAGTGCATGAAAATGGCCAATTTACTCACTCTGATTTCTCAAAAAGGGTTTCTTCACCCCGGGAAGTTAATTAAATACCATTTGGAGGCATTTAATGTTCGAGCAAAAATGGCTGATTTTCGAAAAAAGAGATAACACCCCCCCATTACGTCATGCTTCAGAAATGTGGAAAATGGTCCGTTTTTAAATGTTTTATTTTTGAACGTCAGTTCACATTTGTAGGTGGATCATCAGTGTTAGAGCTAAAATTAGCATGTTTAAAGTGATTTTCATGCTTCCAGGGGCCCAAAACACAAGATTTATGGAATGGTTAAAAGTGCATGAAAATGGCCAATTTACTCACTCTGAGTTCTCAAAAAGGGTTTCTTCACCCCGGGAAGTTAATTAAATACCATTTGGAGGCATTTAATGTTCGAGCAAAAACGGCTGATTTTCGACAAAAGAGATAACACCCCCCCATTACGTCATGCTTCAGAAATGTGGAAAATGGTCCGTTTTCAAATGTTTTATTTTTGAACGTCAGTTCACATTTGTAGGTGGATCATCAGTGTTAGAGCTAAAATTAGCATGTTTAAAGTGATTTTCATGCTTCCAGGGGCTCGGGAAGTTAATTAAATACCATTTGGAGGCATTTAATGTTCGAGCAAAAACGGCTGATTTTCGACAAAAGAGATAACACCCCCCCATTACGTCATGCTTCAGAAATGTGGAAAATGGTCCGTTTTCAAATGTTTTATTTTTGAACGTTAGTTCACATTTGTAGGTGGATCATCAGTGTTAGAGCTAAAATTAGCATGTTTAAAGTGATTTTCATGCTTCCAGGGGCCCAAAACACAAGATTTATGGAATGGTTAAAAGTGCATGAAAATGGCCAATTTACTCACTCTTAGTTCTCAAAAAGGGTTTCTTCACCCCGGGAAGTTAATTAAATACCATTTGGAGGCATTTCATGTTCGAGCAAAAACGGCTGATTTTCGACAAAAGAGATAACACCCCCCCATTACGTCATGCTTCAGAGATGTGGAAAATGGTCCGTTTTCAAATGTTTTATTTTTGAACATCAGTTCACATTTGTAGGTGGATCATCAGTGTTAGAGCTAAAATTAGCATGTTTAAAGTGATTTTCATGCTTCCAGGGGCCCAAAACACAAGATTTATGGAATGGTTAAAAGTGCATGAAAATGGCCAATTTACTCACTCTGAGTTCTCAAAAAGGGTTTCTTCACCCCGGGAAGTTAATTAAATACCATCTGGAGGCATTTAATGTTAGAGCAAAAACGGCTTATTTTCGACAAAAGAGATAACACCCCCCCATTACGTCATGCTTCAGAAATGTGGAAAATGGTCCGTTTTCAAATGTTTTATTTTTGAACGTCAGTTCACATTTGTAGGTGGATCATCAGTGTTAGAGCTAAAATTAGCATGTTTAAAGTGATTTTCATGCTTCCAGGGGCTCGGGAAGTTAATTAAATACCATTTGGAGGCATTTAATGTTCGAGCAAAAACGGCTGATTTTCGACAAAAGAGATAACACCCCCCCATTACGTCATGCTTCAGAAATGTGGAAAATGGTCCGTTTTCAAATGTTTTATTTTTGAACGTCAGTTCACATTTGTAGGTGGATCATCAGTGTTAGAGCTAAAATTAGCATGTTTAAAGTGATTTTCATGCTTTCAGGGGCTCGGGAAGTTAATTAAATACCATTTGGAGGCATTTAATGTTCGAGCAAAAACGGCTGATTTTCGACAAAAGAGATAACACCCCCCCATTACGTCATGCTTCAGAAATGTGGAAAATGGTCCGTTTTCAAATGTTTTATTTTTGAACGTCAGTTCACATTTGTAGGTGGATCATCAGTGTTAGAGCTAAAATTAGCATGTTTAAAGTGATTTTCATGCTTCCAGGGGGCCAAAACACAAGATTTATGGAATGGTTAAAAGTGCATGAAAATGGCCAATTTACTCACTCTGAGTTCTCAAAAAGGGTTTCTTCACCCCGGGAAGTTAATTAAATACCATTTGGAGGCATTTAATGTTCGAGCAAAAACGGCTGATTTTCGACAAAAGAGATAATACCCCCCCATTACGTCATGCTTCAGAAATGTGGAAAATGGTCCGTTTTCAAATGTTTTATTTTTGAACGTCAGTTCACATTTGTAGGTGGATCATCAGTGTTAGAGCTAAAATTAGCATGTTTAAAGTGATTTTCATGCTTCCAGGGGCCCAAAACACAAGATTTATGGAATGGTTAAAAGTGCATGAAAATGGCCAATTTACTCACTCTGAGTTCTCAAAAAGGGTTTCTTCACCCCGCGAAGTTAATTAAATACCATTTGGAGGCATTTAATGTTAGAGCAAAAACGGCTGATTTTCGACAAAAGAGATAACACCCCCCCATTACGTCATGCTTCAGAAATGTGGAAAATGGTCCGTTTTCAAATGTTTTATTTTTGAACGTCAGTTCACATTTGTAGGTGGATCATCAGTGTTAGAGCTAAAATTAGCATGTTTAAAGTGATTTTCATGCTTCCAGGGGCTCGGGAAGTTAATTAAATACCATTTGGAGGCATTTAATGTTCGAGCAAAAACGGCTGATTTTCGACAAAAGAGATAACACCCCCCATTACGTCATGCTTCAGAAATGTGGAAAATGGTCCGTTTTCAAATGTTTTATTTTTGAACGTCAGTTCACATTTGTAGGTGGATCATCAGTGTTAGAGCTAAAATTAGCATGTTTAAAGTGATTTTCATGCTTCCAGGGGCTCGGGAAGTTAATTAAATACCATTTGGAGGCATTTAATGTTCGAGCAAAAACGGCTGATTTTCGACAAAAGAGATAACACCCCCCCATTACGTCATGCTTCAGAAATGTGGAAAATGGTCCGTTTTCAAATGTTTTATTTTTGAACGTCAGTTCACATTTGTAGGTGGATCATCAGTGTTAGAGCTAAAATTAGCATGTTTAAATTGATTTTCATGCTTCCAGGGGCCCAAAACATAAGATTTATGGAATGGTTAAAAGTGCATGAAAATGGCCAATTTACTCACTCTGAGTTCTCAAAAAGGGTTTCTTCACCCCGGGAAGTTAATTAAATACCATTTGGAGGCATTTAATGTTAGAGCAAAAACGGCTGATTTTCGACAAAAGAGATAACACCCCCCCATTACGTCATGCTTCAGAAATGTGGAAAATGGTCCGTTTTCAAATGTTTTATTTTTGAACGTCAGTTCACATTTGTAGGTGGATCATCAGTGTTAGAGCTAAAATTAGCATGTTTAAAGTGATTTTCATGCTTCCAGGGGCTCGGGAAGTTAATTAAATACCATTTGGAGGCATTTAATGTTCGAGCAAAAATGGCTGATTTTCGACAAAAGAGATAACACCCCCCCATTACGTCATGCTTCAGAAATGTGGAAAATGGTCCGTTTTCAAATGTTTTATTTTTGAACGTCAGTTCACATTTGTAGGTGGATCATCAGTGTTAGAGCTAAAATTAGCATGTTTAAAGTGATTTTCATGCTTCCAGGGGCCCAAAACACAAGATTTATGGAATGGTTAAAAGTGCATGAAAATGGCCAATTTACTCACTCTGAGTTCTCAAAAAGGGTTTCTTCACCCCGGGAAGATAATTAAATACCATTTGGAGGCATTTAATGTTAGAGCAAAAACGGCTGATTTTCGACAAAAGAGATAACACCCCCCCATTACATCATGCTTCAGAAATGTGGAAAATGGTCCGTTTTCAAATGTTTTATTTTTGAACATCAGTTCACATTTGTAGGTGGATCATCCGTGTTAGAGCTAAAATTAGCATGTTTAAAGTGATTTTCATGCTTCCAGGGGCTCGGGAAGTTAATTAAATACCATTTGGAGGCATTTAATGTTCGAGCAAAAACGGCTGATTTTCGACAAAAGAGATAACACCCCCCCATTACGTCATGCTTCAGAAATGTGGAAAATGGTCCGTTTTCAAATGTTTTATTTTTGAACGTCAGTTCACATTTGTAGGTGGATCATCAGTGTTAGAGCTAAAATTAGCATGTTTAAAGTGATTTTCATGCTTCCAGGGGCTCGGGAAGTTAATTAAATACCATTTGGAGGCATTTAATGTTCGAGCAAAAACGGCTGATTTTCGACAAAAGAGATAACACCCCCCCATTACGTCATGCTTCAGAAATGTGGAAAATGGTCCGTTTTCAAATGTTTTATTTTTGAACGTCAGTTCACATTTGTAGGTGGATCATCAGTGTTAGAGCTAAAATTAGCATGTTTAAAGTGATTTTCATGCTTCCAGGGGCCCAAAACACAAGATTTATGGAATGGTTAAAAGTGCATGAAAATGGCCAATTTACTCACTCTGAGTTCTCAAAAAGGGTTTCTTCACCCCGGGAAGATAATTAAATACCATTTGGAGGCATTTAATGTTAGAGCAAAAACGGCTGATTTTCGACAAAAGAGATAACACCCCCCCATTACATCATGCTTCAGAAATGTGGAAAATGGTCCGTTTTCAAATGTTTTATTTTTGAACATCAGTTCACATTTGTAGGTGGATCATCAGTGTTAGAGCTAAAATTAGCATGTTTAAAGTGATTTTCATGCTTCCAGGGGCTCGGGAAGTTAATTAAATACCATTTGGAGGCATTTAATGTTCGAGCAAAAACGGCTGATTTTCGACAAAAGAGATAACACCCCCCCATTACGTCATGCTTCAGAAATGTGGAAAATGGTCCGTTTTCAAATGTTTTATTTTTGAACGTCAGTTCACATTTGTAGGTGGATCATCAGTGTTAGAGCTAAAATTAGCATGTTTAAAGTGATTTTCATGCTTCCAGGGGCTCGGGAAGTGAAATAAATACCATTTGGAGGCATTTAATGTTCGAGCAAAAACGGCTGATTTTCGACAAAAGAGATAACACCCCCCCATTACGTCATGCTTCAGAAATGTGGAAAATGGTCCGTTTTCAAATGTTTTATTTTTGAACGTCAGTTCACATTTGTAGGTGGATCATCAGTGTTAGAGCTAAAATTAGCATGTTTAAAGTGATTTTCATGCTTCCAGGGGCTCGGGAAGTTAATTAAATACCATTTGGAGGCATTTAATGTTCGAGCAAAAACGGCTGATTTTCGACAAAAGAGATAACACCCCCCCATTACGTCATGCTTCAGAAATGTGGAAAATGGTCCGTTTTCAAATGTTTTATTTTTGAACGTCAGTTCACATTTGTAGGTGGATCATCAGTGTTAGAGCAAAAATTAGCATGTTTAAATTGATTTTCATGCTTCCAGGGGCCCAAAACATAAGATTTATGGAATGGTTAAAAGTGCATGAAAATGGCCAATTTACTCACTCTGAGTTCTCAAAAAGGGTTTCTTCACCCCGGGAAGTTAATTAAATACCATTTGGAGGCATTTAATGTTAGAGCAAAAACGGCTGATTTTCGACAAAAGAGATAACACCCCCCCATTACGTCATGCTTCAGAAATGTGGAAAATGGTCCGTTTTCAAATGTTTTATTTTTGAACGTCAGTTCACATTTGTAGGTGGATCATCAGTGTTAGAGCTAAAATTAGCATGTTTAAAGTGATTTTCATGCTTCCAGGGGCCCAAAACACAAGATTTATGGAATGGTTAAAAGTGCATGAAAATGGCCAATTTACTCACTCTGAGTTCTCAAAAAGGGTTTCTTCACCCCGGGAAGTTAATTAAATACCATTTGGAGGCATTTAATGTTCGAGCAAAAACGGCTGATTTTCGACAAAAGAGATAACACCTCCCATTACGTCATGCTTCAGAAATGTGGAAAATGGTCCGTTTTCAAATGTTTTATTTTTGAACGTCAGTTCACATTTGTAGGAGGATCATCAGTGTTAGAGCTAAAATTAGCATGTTTAAAGTGATTTTCATGCTTCCAGGGGCCCAAAACACAAGATTTATGGAATGGTTAAAAGTGCATGAAAATGGCCAATTTACTCACTCTGATTTCTCAAAAAGGGTTTCTTCACCCCGGGAAGTTAATTAAATACCATTTGGAGGCATTTAATGTTCGAGCAAAAATGGCTGATTTTCGAAAAAAGAGATAACACCCCCCCATTACGTCATGCTTCAGAAATGTGGAAAATGGTCCGTTTTTAAATGTTTTATTTTTGAACGTCAGTTCACATTTGTAGGTGGATCATCAGTGTTAGAGCTAAAATTAGCATGTTTAAAGTGATTTTCATGCTTCCAGGGGCCCAAAACACAAGATTTATGGAATGGTTAAAAGTGCATGAAAATGGCCAATTTACTCACTCTGAGTTCTCAAAAAGGGTTTCTTCACCCCGGGAAGTTAATTAAATACCATTTGGAGGCATTTAATGTTCGAGCAAAAACGGCTGATTTTCGACAAAAGAGATAACACCCCCCCATTACGTCATGCTTCAGAAATGTGGAAAATGGTCCGTTTTCAAATGTTTTATTTTTGAACGTCAGTTCACATTTGTAGGTGGATCATCAGTGTTAGAGCTAAAATTAGCATGTTTAAAGTGATTTTCATGCTTCCAGGGGCTCGGGAAGTTAATTAAATACCATTTGGAGGCGTTTAATGTTCGAGCAAAAACGGCTGATTTTCGACAAAAGAGATAACACCCCCCCATTACGTCATGCTTCAGAAATGTGGAAAATGGTCCGTTTTCAAATGTTTTATTTTTGAACGTTAGTTCACATTTGTAGGTGGATCATCAGTGTTAGAGCTAAAATTAGCATGTTTAAAGTGATTTTCATGCTTCCAGGGGCCCAAAACACAAGATTTATGGAATGGTTAAAAGTGCATGAAAATGGCCAATTTACTCACTCTTAGTTCTCAAAAAGGGTTTCTTCACCCCGGGAAGTTAATTAAATACCATTTGGAGGCATTTCATGTTCGAGCAAAAACGGCTGATTTTCGACAAAAGAGATAACACCCCCCCATTACGTCATGCTTCAGAAATGTGGAAAATGGTCCGTTTTCAAATGTTTTATTTTTGAACATCAGTTCACATTTGTAGGTGGATCATCAGTGTTAGAGCTAAAATTAGCATGTTTAAAGTGATTTTTATGCTTCCAGGGGCCCAAAACACAAGATTTATGGAATGGTTAAAAGTGCATGAAAATGGCCAATTTACTCACTCTGAGTTCTCAAAAAGGGTTTCTTCACCCCGGGAAGTTAATTAAATACCATTTGGAGGCATTTAATGTTAGAGCAAAAACGGCTTATTTTCGACAAAAGAGATAACACCCCCCCATTACGTCATGCTTCAGAAATGTGGAAAATGGTCCGTTTTCAAATGTTTTATTTTTGAACGTCAGTTCACATTTGTAGGTGGATCATCAGTGTTAGAGCTAAAATTAGCATGTTTAAAGTGATTTTCATGCTTCCAGGGGCTCGGGAAGTTAATTAAATACCATTTGGAGGCATTTAATGTTCGAGCAAAAACGGCTGATTTTCGACAAAAGAGATAACACCCCCCCATTACGTCATGCTTCAGAAATGTGGAAAATGGTCCGTTTTCAAATGTTTTATTTTTGAACGTCAGTTCACATTTGTAGGTGGATCATCAGTGTTAGAGCTAAAATTAGCATGTTTAAAGTGATTTTCATGCTTTCAGGGGCTCGGGAAGTTAATTAAATACCATTTGGAGGCATTTAATGTTCGAGCAAAAACGGCTGATTTTCGACAAAAGAGATAACACCCCCCCATTACGTCATGCTTCAGAAATGTGGAAAATGGTCCGTTTTCAAATGTTTTATTTTTGAACGTCAGTTCACATTTGTAGGTGGATCATCAGTGTTAGAGCTAAAATTAGCATGTTTAAAGTGATTTTCATGCTTCCAGGGGGCCAAAACACAAGATTTATGGAATGGTTAAAAGTGCATGAAAATGGCCAATTTACTCACTCTGAGTTCTCAAAAAGGGTTTCTTCACCCCGGGAAGTTAATTAAATACCATTTGGAGGCATTTAATGTTCGAGCAAAAACGGCTGATTTTCGACAAAAGAGATAATACCCCCCCATTACGTCATGCTTCAGAAATGTGGAAAATGGTCCGTTTTCAAATGTTTTATTTTTGAACGTCAGTTCACATTTGTAGGTGGATCATCAGTGTTAGAGCTAAAATTAGCATGTTTAAAGTGATTTTCATGCTTCCAGGGGCCCAAAACACAAGATTTATGGAATGGTTAAAAGTGCATGAAAATGGCCAATTTACTCACTCTGAGTTCTCAAAAAGGGTTTCTTCACCCCGCGAAGTTAATTAAATACCATTTGGAGGCATTTAATGTTAGAGCAAAAACGGCTGATTTTCGACAAAAGAGATAACACCCCCCCATTACGTCATGCTTCAGAAATGTGGAAAATGGTCCGTTTTCAAATGTTTTATTTTTGAACGTCAGTTCACATTTGTAGGTGGATCATCAGTGTTAGAGCTAAAATTAGCATGTTTAAAGTGATTTTCATGCTTCCAGGGGCTCGGGAAGTTAATTAAATACCATTTGGAGGCATTTAATGTTCGAGCAAAAACGGCTGATTTTCGACAAAAGAGATAACACCCCCCATTACGTCATGCTTCAGAAATGTGGAAAATGGTCCGTTTTCAAATGTTTTATTTTTGAACGTCAGTTCACATTTGTAGGTGGATCATCAGTGTTAGAGCTAAAATTAGCATGTTTAAAGTGATTTTCATGCTTCCAGGGGCTCGGGAAGTTAATTAAATACCATTTGGAGGCATTTAATGTTCGAGCAAAAACGGCTGATTTTCGACAAAAGAGATAACACCCCCCCATTACGTCATGCTTCAGAAATGTGGAAAATGGTCCGTTTTCAAATGTTTTATTTTTGAACGTCAGTTCACATTTGTAGGTGGATCATCAGTGTTAGAGCTAAAATTAGCATGTTTAAATTGATTTTCATGCTTCCAGGGGCCCAAAACATAAGATTTATGGAATGGTTAAAAGTGCATGAAAATGGCCAATTTACTCACTCTGAGTTCTCAAAAAGGGTTTCTTCACCCCGGGAAGTTAATTAAATACCATTTGGAGGCATTTAATGTTAGAGCAAAAACGGCTGATTTTCGACAAAAGAGATAACACCCCCCCATTACGTCATGCTTCAGAAATGTGGAAAATGGTCCGTTTTCAAATGTTTTATTTTTGAACGTCAGTTCACATTTGTAGGTGGATCATCAGTGTTAGAGCTAAAATTAGCATGTTTAAAGTGATTTTCATGCTTCCAGGGGCCCAAAACACAAGATTTATGGAATGGTTAAAAGTGCATGAAAATGGCCAATTTGCTCACTCTGAGTTCTCAAAAAGGGTTTCTTCACCCCGGGAAGTTAATTAAATACCATTTGGAGGCATTTAATGTTCGAGCAAAAACGGCTGATTTTCGACAAAAGAGATAACACCCCCCCATTACGTCATGCTTCAGAAATGTGGAAAATGGTCCTTTTTCAAATGTTTTATTTTTGAACGTCAGTTCACATTTGTAGGTGGATCATCAGTGTTAGAGCTAAAATTAGCATGTTTAAAGTGATTTTCATGCTTCCAGGGGCCCAAAACACAAGATTTATGGAATGGTTAAAAGTGCATGAAAATGGCCAATTTACTCACTCTGAGTTCTCAAAAAGGGTTTCTTCACCCCGGGAAGTTAATTAAATACCATTTGGAGGCATTTAATGTTCGAGCAAAAACGGCTGATTTTCGACAAAAGAGATAACACCCCCCCATTACGTCATGCTTCAGAAATGTGGAAAATGGTCCGTTTTCAAATGTTTTATTTTTGAACGTTAGTTCACATTTGTAGGTGGATCATCAGTGTTAGAGCTAAAATTAGCATGTTTAAAGTGATTTTCATGCTTCCAGGGGCCCAAAACACAAGATTTATGGAATGGTTAAAAGTGCATGAAAATGGCCAATTTACTCACTCTGAGTTCTCAAAAAGGGTTTCTTCACCCCGGGAAGTTAATTAAATACCATTTGGAGGCATTTAATGTTCGAGCAAAAACGGCTGATTTTCGACAAAAGAGATAACACCCCCCCATTACGTCATGCTTCAGAAATGTGGAAAATGGTCCGTTTTCAAATGTTTTATTTTTGAACGTCAGTTCACATTTGTAGGTGGATCATCAGTGTTAGAGCTAAAATTAGCATGTTTAAAGTGATTTTCATGCTTCCAGGGGCCCAAAACACAAGATTTATGGAATGGTTAAAAGTGCATGAAAATGGCCAATTTACTCACTCTGAGTTCTCAAAAAGGGTTTCTTCACCCCGGGAAGTTAATTAAATACCATTTGGAGGCATTTAATGTTAGAGCAAAAACGGCTGATTTTCGACAAAAGAGATAACACCCCCCCATTACGTCATGCTTCAGAAATGTGGAAAATGGTCCGTTTTCAAATGTTTTATTTTTGAACGTCAGTTCACATTTGTAGGTGGATCATCAGTGTTAGAGCTAAAATTAGCATGTTTAAAGTGATTTTCATGCTTCCAGGGGCTCGGGAAGTTAATTAAATACCATTTGGAGGCATTTAATGTTCGAGCAAAAACGGCTGATTTTCGACAAAAGAGATAACACCCCCCCATTACGTCATGCTTCAGAAATGTGGAAAATGGTCCGTTTTCAAATGTTTTATTTTTGAACGTCAGTTCACATTTGTAGGTGGATCATCAGTGTTAGAGCTAAAATTAGCATGTTTAAAGTGATTTTCATGCTTCCAGGGGCCCAAAACACAAGATTTATGGAATGGTTAAAAGTGCATGAAAATGGCCAATTTACTCACTCTGAGTTCTCAAAAAGGGTTTCTTCACCCCGGGAAGTTAATTAAATACCATTTGGAGGCATTTAATGTTCGAGCAAAAACGGCTGATTTTCGACAAAAGAGATAACACCCCCCCATTACGTCATGCTTCAGAAATGTGGAAAATGGTCCGTTTTCAAATGTTTTATTTTTGAACGTCAGTTCACATTTGTAGGTGGATCATCAGTGTTAGAGCTAAAATTAGCATGTTTAAAGTGATTTTCATGCTTCCAGGGGCCCAAAACACAAGATTTATGGAATGGTTAAAAGTGCATGAAAATGGCCAATTTACTCACTCTGAGTTCTCAAAAAGGGTTTCTTCACCCCGGGAAGTTAATTAAATACCATTTGGAGGCATTTAATGTTAGAGCAAAAACGGCTGATTTTCGACAAAAGAGATAACACCCCCCCATTACGTCATGCTTCAGAAATGTGGAAAATGGTCCGTTTTCAAATGTTTTATTTTTGAACGTCAGTTCACATTTGTAGGTGGATCATCAGTGTTAGAGCTAAAATTAGCATGTTTAAAGTGATTTTCATGCTTCCAGGGGCTCGGGAAGTTAATTAAATACCATTTGGAGGCATTTAATGTTCGAGCAAAAACGGCTGATTTTCGACAAAAGAGATAACACCCCCCCATTACGTCATGCTTCAGAAATGTGGAAAATGGTCCGTTTTCAAATGTTTTATTTTTGAACGTCAGTTCACATTTGTAGGTGGATCATCAGTGTTAGAGCTAAAATTAGCATGTTTAAAGTGATTTTCATGCTTCCAGGGGCCCAAAACACAAGATTTATGGAATGGTTAAAAGTGCATGAAAATGGCCAATTTACTCACTCTGAGTTCTCAAAAAGGGTTTCTTCACCCCGGGAAGATAATTAAATACCATTTGGAGGCATTTAATGTTAGAGCAAAAACGGCTGATTTTCGACAAAAGAGATAACACCCCCCCATTACATCATGCTTCAGAAATGTGGAAAATGGTCCGTTTTCAAATGTTTTATTTTTGAACATCAGTTCACATTTGTAGGTGGATCATCCGTGTTAGAGCTAAAATTAGCATGTTTAAAGTGATTTTCATGCTTCCAGGGGCTCGGGAAGTTAATTAAATACCATTTGGAGGCATTTAATGTTCGAGCAAAAACGGCTGATTTTCGACAAAAGAGATAACACCCCCCCATTACGTCATGCTTCAGAAATGTGGAAAATGGTCCGTTTTCAAATGTTTTATTTTTGAACGTCAGTTCACATTTGTAGGTGGATCATCAGTGTTAGAGCTAAAATTAGCATGTTTAAAGTGATTTTCATGCTTCCAGGGGCTCGGGAAGTTAATTAAATACCATTTGGAGGCATTTAATGTTCGAGCAAAAACGGCTGATTTTCGACAAAAGAGATAACACCCCCCCATTACGTCATGCTTCAGAAATGTGGAAAATGGTCCGTTTTCAAATGTTTTATTTTTGAACGTCAGTTCACATTTGTAGGTGGATCATCAGTGTTAGAGCTAAAATTAGCATGTTTAAAGTGATTTTCATGCTTCCAGGGGTCCAAAACACAAGATTTATGGAATGGTTAAAAGTGCTTGAAAATGGCCAATTTACTCACTCTGAGTTCTCAAAAAGGGTTTCTTCACCCCGGGAAGTTAATTAAATACCATTTGGAGGCATTTCATGTTCGAGCAAAAACGGCTGATTTTCGACAAAAGAGATAACACCCCCCCATTACGTCATGCTTCAGAAATGTGGAAAATGGTCCGTTTTCAAATGTTTTATTTTTGAACGTCAGTTCACATTTGTAGGTGGATCATCAGTGTTAGAGCTAAAATTAGCATGTTTAAAGTGATTTTCATGCTTCCAGGGGCTCGGGAAGTTAATTAAATACCATTTGGAGGCATTTAATGTTCGAGCAAAAACGGCTGATTTTCGACAAAAGAGATAACACCCCCCCATTACGTCATGCTTCAGAAATGTGGAAAATGGTCCGTTTTCAAATGTTTTATTTTTGAACGTCAGTTCACATTTGTAGGTGGATCATCAGTGTTAGAGCTAAAATTAGCATGTTTAAAGTGATTTTCATGCTTCCAGGGGCTCGGGAAGTTAATTAAATACCATTTGGAGGCATTTAATGTTCGAGCAAAAACGGCTGATTTTCGACAAAAGAGATAACACCCCCCCCATTACGTCATGCTTCAGAAATGTGGAAAATGGTCCGTTTTCAAATGTTTTATTTTTGAACGTCAGTTCACATTTGTAGGTGGATCATCAGTGTTAGAGCTAAAATTAGCATGTTTAAAGTGATTTTCATGCTTCCAGGGGCCCAAAACACAAGATTTATGGAATGGTTAAAAGTGCATGAAAATGGCCAATTTACTCACTCTGAGTTCTCAAAAAGGGTTTCTTCACCCCGGGAAGTTAATTAAATACCATTTGGAGGCATTTAATGTTAGAGCAAAAACGGCTGATTTTCGACAAAAGAGATAACACCCCCCCATTACATCATGCTTCAGAAATGTGGAAAATGGTCCGTTTTCAAATGTTTTATTTTTGAACGTCAGTTCACATTTGTAGGTGGATCATCAGTGTTAGAGCTAAAATTAGCATGTTTAAAGTGATTTTCATGCTTCCAGGGGCTCGGGAAGTTAATTAAATACCATTTGGAGGCATTTAATGTTCGAGCAAAAACGGCTGATTTTCGACAAAAGAGATAACACCCCCCCATTACATCATGCTTCAGAAATGTGGAAAATGGTCCGTTTTCAAATGTTTTATTTTTGAACGTCAGTTCACATTTGTAGGTGGATCATCAGTGTTAGAGCTAAAATTAGCATGTTTAAAGTGCTTTTCATGCTTCCAGGGGCTCGGGAAGTTAATTAAATACCATTTGGAGGCATTTAATGTTCGAGCAAAAACGGCTGATTTTCGACAAAAGAGATAACACCCCCCCATTACGTCATGCTTCAGAAATGTGGAAAATGGTCCGTTTTCAAATGTTTTATTTTTGAACGTCAGTTCACATTTGTAGGTGGATCATCAGTGTTAGAGCTAAAATTAGCATGTTTAAAGTGATTTTCATGCTTCCAGGGGCCCAAAACACAAGATTTATGGAATGGTTAAAAGTTCATGAAAATGGCCAATTTACTCACTCTGAGTTCTCAAAAAGGGTTTCTTCACCCCGGGAAGTTAATTAAATACCATTTGGAGGCATTTCATGTTCGAGCAAAAACGGCTGATTTTCGACAAAAGAGATAACACCCCCCCATTACGTCATGCTTCAGAAATGTGGAAAATGGTCCGTTTTCAAATGTTTTATTTTTGAACGTCAGTTCACATTTGTAGGTGGATCATCAGTGTTAGAGCTAAAATTAGCATGTTTAAAGTGATTTTCATGCTTCCAGGGGCCCAAAACACAAGATTTATGGAATGGTTAAAAGTGCATGAAAATGGCCAATTTACTCACTCTGAGTTCTCAAAAAGGGTTTCTTCACCCCGGGAAGATAATTAAATACCATTTGGAGGCATTTAATGTTAGAGCAAAAACGGCTGATTTTCGACAAAAGAGATAACACCCCCCCATTACATCATGCTTCAGAAATGTGGAAAATGGTCCGTTTTCAAATGTTTTATTTTTGAACATCAGTTCACATTTGTAGGTGGATCATCAGTGTTAGAGCTAAAATTAGCATGTTTAAAGTGATTTTCATGCTTCCAGGGGCTCGGGAAGTTAATTAAATACCATTTGGAGGCATTTAATGTTCGAGCAAAAACGGCTGATTTTCGACAAAAGAGATAACACCCCCCCATTACGTCATGCTTCAGAAATGTGGAAAATGGTCCGTTTTCAAATGTTTTATTTTTGAACGTCAGTTCACATTTGTAGGTGGATCATCAGTGTTAGAGCTAAAATTAGCATGTTTAAAGTGATTTTCATGCTTCCAGGGGCTCGGGAAGTGAAATAAATACCATTTGGAGGCATTTAATGTTCGAGCAAAAACGGCTGATTTTCGACAAAAGAGATAACACCCCCCCATTACGTCATGCTTCAGAAATGTGGAAAATGGTCCGTTTTCAAATGTTTTATTTTTGAACGTCAGTTCACATTTGTAGGTGGATCATCAGTGTTAGAGCTAAAATTAGCATGTTTAAAGTGATTTTCATGCTTCCAGGGGCTCGGGAAGTTAATTAAATACCATTTGGAGGCATTTAATGTTCGAGCAAAAACGGCTGATTTTCGACAAAAGAGATAACACCCCCCCATTACGTCATGCTTCAGAAATGTGGAAAATGGTCCGTTTTCAAATGTTTTATTTTTGAACGTCAGTTCACATTTGTAGGTGGATCATCAGTGTTAGAGCTAAAATTAGCATGTTTAAAGTGATTTTCATGCTTCCAGGGGCCCAAAACACAAGATTTATGGAATGGTTAAAAGTGCATGAAAATGGCCAATTTACTCACTCTGAGTTCTCAAAAAGGGTTTCTTCACCCCGGGAAGTTAATTAAATACCATTTGGAGGCATTTCATGTTCGAGCAAAAACGGCTGATTTTCGACAAAAGAGATAACACCCCCCCATTACGTCATGCTTCAGAAATGTGGAAAATGGTCCGTTTTCAAATGTTTTATTTTTGAACGTCAGTTCACATTTGTAGGTGGATCATCAGTGTTAGAGCTAAAATTAGCATGTTTAAAGTGATTTTCATGCTTCCAGGGGCCCAAAACACAAGATTTATGGAATGGTTAAAAGTGCATGAAAATGGCCAATTTACTCACTCTGAGTTCTCAAAAAGGGTTTCTTCACCCCGGGAAGATAATTAAATACCATTTGGAGGCATTTAATGTTAGAGCAAAAACGGCTGATTTTCGACAAAAGAGATAACACCCCCCCATTACATCATGCTTCAGAAATGTGGAAAATGGTCCGTTTTCAAATGTTTTATTTTTGAACATCAGTTCACATTTGTAGGTGGATCATCAGTGTTAGAGCTAAAATTAGCATGTTTAAAGTGATTTTCATGCTTCCAGGGGCTCGGGAAGTTAATTAAAGACCATTTGGAGGCATTTAATGTTCGAGCAAAAACGGCTGATTTTCGACAAAAGAGATAACACCCCCCCATTACGTCATGCTTCAGAAATGTGGAAAATGGTCCGTTTTCAAATGTTTTATTTTTGAACGTCAGTTCACATTTGTAGGTGGATCATCAGTGTTAGAGCTAAAATTAGCATGTTTAAAGTGATTTTCATGCTTCCAGGGGCTCGGGAAGTGAAATAAATACCATTTGGAGGCATTTAATGTTCGAGCAAAAACGGCTGATTTTCGACAAAAGAGATAACACCCCCCCATTACGTCATGCTTCAGAAATGTGGAAAATGGTCCGTTTTCAAATGTTTTATTTTTGAACGTCAGTTCACATTTGTAGGTGGATCATCAGTGTTAGAGCTAAAATTAGCATGTTTAAAGTGATTTTCATGCTTCCAGGGGCTCGGGAAGTTAATTAAATACCATTTGGAGGCATTTAATGTTCGAGCAAAAACGGCTGATTTTCGACAAAAGAGATAACACCCCCCCATTACGTCATGCTTCAGAAATGTGGAAAATGGTCCGTTTTCAAATGTTTTATTTTTGAACGTCAGTTCACATTTGTAGGTGGATCATCAGTGTTAGAGCAAAAATTAGCATGTTTAAATTGATTTTCATGCTTCCAGGGGCCCAAAACATAAGATTTATGGAATGGTTAAAAGTGCATGAAAATGGCCAATTTACTCACTCTGAGTTCTCAAAAAGGGTTTCTTCACCCCGGGAAGTTAATTAAATACCATTTGGAGGCATTTAATGTTAGAGCAAAAACGGCTGATTTTCGACAAAAGAGATAACACCCCCCCATTACGTCATGCTTCAGAAATGTGGAAAATGGTCCGTTTTCAAATGTTTTATTTTTGAACGTCAGTTCACATTTGTAGGTGGATCATCAGTGTTAGAGCTAAAATTAGCATGTTTAAAGTGATTTTCATGCTTCCAGGGGCCCAAAACACAAGATTTATGGAATGGTTAAAAGTGCATGAAAATGGCCAATTTACTCACTCTGAGTTCTCAAAAAGGGTTTCTTTACCCCGGGAAGTTAATTAAATACCATTTGGAGGCATTTAATGTTCGAGCAAAAACGGCTGATTTTCGACAAAAGAGATAACACCCCCCCATTACGTCATGCTTCAGAAATGTGGAAAATGGTCCGTTTTCAAATGTTTTATTTTTGAACGTCAGTTCACATTTGTAGGTGGATCATCAGTGTTAGAGCTAAAATTAGCATGTTTAAAGTGATTTTCATGCTTCCAGGGGCTCGGGAAGTTAATTAAATACCATTTGGAGGCATTTAATGTTCGAGCAAAAACGGCTGATTTTCGACAAAAGAGATAACACCCCCCCATTACGTCATGCTTCAGAAATGTGGAAAATGGTCAGTTTTCAAATGTTTTATTTTTGAACGTCAGTTCACATTTGTAGGTGGATCATCAGTGTTAGAGCTAAAATTAGCATGTTTAAAGTGATTTTCATGCTTCCAGGGGCTCGGGAAGTTAATTAAATACCATTTGTGTGCATTTAATGTTCGAGCAAAAACGGCTGATTTTCGACAAAAGAGATAACACCCCCCCATTACGTCATGCTTCAGAAATGTGGAAAATGGTCCGTTTTCAAATGTTTTATTTTTGAACGTCAGTTCACATTTGTAGGTGGATCATCAGTGTTAGAGCTAAAATTAGCATGTATAAAGTGATTTTCATGCTTCCAGGGGCCCAAAACACAAGATTTATGGAATGGTTAAAAGTGCATGAAAATGGCCAATTTACTCACTCTGAGTTCTCAAAAAGGGTTTCTTCACCCCGGGAAGTTAATTAAATACCATTTGGAGGCATTTAATGTTCGAGCAAAAACGGCTGATTTTCGACAAAAGAGATAACACCCCCCCCATTACGTCATGCTTCAGAAATGTGGAAAATGGTCCGTTTTCAAATGTTTTATTTTTGAACGTCAGTTCACATTTGTAGGTGGATCATCAGTGTTAGAGCTAAAATTAGCATGTTTAAAGTGATTTTCATGCTTCCAGGGGCCCAAAACACAAGATTTATGGAATGGTTAAAAGTGCATGAAAATGGCCAATTTACTCACTCTGAGTTCTCAAAAAGGGTTTCTTCACCCCGGGAAGTTAATTAAATACCATTTGGAGGCATTTAATGTTAGAGCAAAAACGGCTGATTTTCGACAAAAGAGATAACACCCCCCCATTACGTCATGCTTCAGAAATGTGGAAAATGGTCCGTTTTCAAATGTTTTATTTTTGAACGTCAGTTCACATTTGTAGGTGGATCATCAGTGTTAGAGCTAAAATTAGCATGTTTAAAGTGATTTTCATGCTTCCAGGGGCTCGGGAAGTTAATTAAATACCATTTGGAGGCATTTAATGTTCGAGCAAAAACGGCTGATTTTCGACAAAAGAGATAACACCCCCCCCATTACGTCATGCTTCAGAAATGTGGAAAATGGTCCGTTTTCAAATGTTTTTTTTTTGAACGTCAGTTCACATTTGTAGGTGGATCATCAGTGTTAGAGCTAAAATTAGCATGTTTAAAGTGATTTTCATGCTTCCAGGGGCCCAAAACACAAGATTTATGGAATGGTTAAAAGTGCATGAAAATGGCCAATTTACTCACTCTGAGTTCTCAAAAAGGGTTTCTTCACCCCGGGAAGATAATTAAATACCATTTGGAGGCATTTAATGTTAGAGCAAAAACGGCTGATTTTCGACAAAAGAGATAACACCCCCCCATTACATCATGCTTGAGAAATGTGGAAAATGGTCCGTTTTCAAATGTTTTATTTTTGAACATCAGTTCACATTTGTAGGTGGATCATCAGTGTTAGAGCTAAAATTAGCATGTTTAAAGTGATTTTCATGCTTCCAGGGGCTCGGGAAGTTAATTAAATACCATTTGGAGGCATTTAATGTTCGAGCAAAAACGACTGATTTTCGACAAAAGAGATAACACCCCCCCATTACGTCATGCTTCAGAAATGTGGAAAATGGTCCGTTTTCAAATGTTTTATTTTTGAACGTCAGTTCACATTTGTAGGTGGATCATCAGTGTTAGAGCTAAAATTAGCATGTTTAAAGTGATTTTCATGCTTCCAGGGGCTCGGGAAGTGAAATAAATACCATTTGGAGGCATTTAATGTTCGAGCAAAAACGGCTGATTTTCGACAAAAGAGATAACACCCCCCCATTACGTCATGCTTCAGAAATGTGGAAAATGGTCCGTTTTCAAATGTTTTATTTTTGAACGTCAGTTCACATTTGTAGGTGGATCATCAGTGTTAGAGCTAAAATTAGCATGTTTAAAGTGATTTTCATGCTTCCAGGGGCTCGGGAAGTTAATTAAATACCATTTGGAGGCATTTAATGTTCGAGCAAAAACGGCTGATTTTCGACAAAAGAGATAACACCCCCCCATTACGTCATGCTTCAGAAATGTGGAAAATGGTCCGTTTTCAAATGTTTTATTTTTGAACGTCAGTTCACATTTGTAGGTGGATCATCAGTGTTAGAGCAAAAATTAGCATGTTTAAATTGATTTTCATGCTTCCAGGGGCCCAAAACATAAGATTTATGGAATGGTTAAAAGTGCATGAAAATGGCCAATTTACTCACTCTGAGTTCTCAAAAAGGGTTTCTTCACCCCGGGAAGTTAATTAAATACCATTTGGAGGCATTTAATGTTAGAGCAAAAACGGCTGATTTTCGACAAAAGAGATAACACCCCCCCATTACGTCATGCTTCAGAAATGTGGAAAATGGTCCGTTTTCAAATGTTTTATTTTTGAACGTCAGTTCACATTTGTAGGTGGATCATCAGTGTTAGAGCTAAAATTAGCATGTTTAAAGTGATTTTCATGCTTCCAGGGGCCCAAAACACAAGATTTATGGAATGGTTAAAAGTGCATGAAAATGGCCAATTTACTCACTCTGAGTTCTCAAAAAGGGTTTCTTCACCCCGGGAAGTTAATTAAATACCATTTGGAGGCATTTAATGTTCGAGCAAAAACGGCTGATTTTCGACAAAAGAGATAACACCTCCCATTACGTCATGCTTCAGAAATGTGGAAAATGGTCCGTTTTCAAATGTTTTATTTTTGAACGTCAGTTCACATTTGTAGGTGGATCATCAGTGTTGGAGCTAAAATTAGCATGTTTAAAGTGATTTTCATGCTTCCAGGGGCCCAAAACACAAGATTTATGGAATGGTTAAAAGTGCATGAAAATGGCCAATTTACTCACTCTGATTTCTCAAAAAGGGTTTCTTCACCCCGGGAAGTTAATTAAATACCATTTGGAGGCATTTAATGTTCGAGCAAAAACGGCTGATTTTCGAAAAAAGAGATAACACCCCCCCATTACGTCATGCTTCAGAAATGTGGAAAATGGTCCGTTTTCAAATGTTTTATTTTTGAACGTCAGTTCACATTTGTAGGTGGATCATCAGTGTTAGAGCTAAAATTAGCATGTTTAAAGTGATTTTCATGCTTCCAGGGGCCCAAAACACAAGATTTATGGAATGGTTAAAAGTGCATGAAAATGGCCAATTTACTCACTCTGAGTTCTCAAAAAGGGTTTCTTCACCCCGGGAAGTTAATTAAATACCATTTGGAGGCATTTAATGTTCGAGCAAAAACGGCTGATTTTCGACAAAAGAGATAACACCCCCCCATTACGTCATGCTTCAGAAATGTGGAAAATGGTCCGTTTTCAAATGTTTTATTTTTGAACGTCAGTTCACATTTGTAGGTGGATCATCAGTGTTAGAGCTAAAATTAGCATGTTTAAAGTGATTTTCATGCTTCCAGGGGCTCGGGAAGGTAATTAAATACCATTTGGAGGCATTTAATGTTCGAGCAAAAACGGCTGATTTTCGACAAAAGAGATAACACCCCCCCATTACGTCATGCTTCAGAAATGTGGAAAATGGTCCGTTTTCAAATGTTTTATTTTTGAACGTTAGTTCACATTTGTAGGTGGATCATCAGTGTTAGAGCTAAAATTAGCATGTTTAAAGTGATTTTCATGCTTCCAGGGGCCCAAAACACAAGATTTATGGAATGGTTAAAAGTGCATGAAAATGGCCAATTTACTCACTCTGAGTTCTCAAAAAGGGTTTCTTCACCCCGGGAAGTTAATTAAATACCATTTGGAGGCATTTCATGTTCGAGCAAAAACGGCTGATTTTCGACAAAAGAGATAACACCCCCCCATTACGTCATGCTTCAGAAATGTGGAAAATGGTCCGTTTTCAAATGTTTTATTTTTGAACGTCAGTTCACATTTGTAGGTGGATCATCAGTGTTAGAGCTAAAATTAGCATGTTTAAAGTGATTTTCATGCTTCCAGGGGCCCAAAACACAAGATTTATGGAATGGTTAAAAGTGCATGAAAATGGCCAATTTACTCACTCTGAGTTCTCAAAAAGGGTTTCTTCACCCCGGGAAGTTAATTAAATACCATTTGGAGGCATTTAATGTTAGAGCAAAAACGGCTTATTTTCGACAAAAGAGATAACACCCCCCCATTACGTCATGCTTCAGAAATGTGGAAAATGGTCCGTTTTCAAATGTTTTATTTTTGAACGTCAGTTCACATTTGTAGGTGGATCATCAGTGTTAGAGCTAAAATTAGCATGTTTAAAGTGATTTTCATGCTTCCAGGGGCTCGGGAAGTTAATTAAATACCATTTGGAGGCATTTAATGTTCGAGCAAAAACGGCTGATTTTCGACAAAAGAGATAACACCCCCCCATTACGTCATGCTTCAGAAATGTGGAAAATGGTCCGTTTTCAAATGTTTTATTTTTGAACGTCAGTTCACATTTGTAGGTGGATCATCAGTGTTAGAGCTAAAATTAGCATGTTTAAAGTGATTTTCATGCTTTCAGGGGCTCGGGAAGTTAATTAAATACCATTTGGAGGCATTTAATGTTCGAGCAAAAACGGCTGATTTTCGACAAAAGAGATAACACCCCCCCATTACGTCATGCTTCAGAAATGTGGAAAATGGTCCGTTTTCAAATGTTTTATTTTTGAACGTCAGTTCACATTTGTAGGTGGATCATCAGTGTTAGAGCTAAAATTAGCATGTTTAAAGTGATTTTCATGCTTCCAGGGGGCCAAAACACAAGATTTATGGAATGGTTAAAAGTGCATGAAAATGGCCAATTTACTCACTCTGAGTTCTCAAAAAGGGTTTCTTCACCCCGGGAAGTTAATTAAATACCATTTGGAGGCATTTAATGTTCGAGCAAAAACGGCTGATTTTCGACAAAAGAGATAACACCCCCCCATTACGTCATGCTTCAGAAATGTGGAAAATGGTCCGTTTTCAAATGTTTTATTTTTGAACGTCAGTTCACATTTGTAGGTGGATCATCAGTGTTAGAGCTAAAATTAGCATGTTTAAAGTGATTTTCATGCTTCCAGGGGCCCAAAACACAAGATTTATGGAATGGTTAAAAGTGCATGAAAATGGCCAATTTACTCACTCTGAGTTCTCAAAAAGGGTTTCTTCACCCCGCGAAGTTAATTAAATACCATTTGGAGGCATTTAATGTTAGAGCAAAAACGGCTGATTTTCGACAAAAGAGATAACACCCCCCCATTACGTCATGCTTCAGAAATGTGGAAAATGGTCCGTTTTCAAATGTTTTATTTTTGAACGTCAGTTCACATTTGTAGGTGGATCATCAGTGTTAGAGCTAAAATTAGCATGTTTAAAGTGATTTTCATGCTTCCAGGGGCTCGGGAAGTTAATTAAATACCATTTGGAGGCATTTAATGTTCGAGCAAAAACGGCTGATTTTCGACAAAAGAGATAACACCCCCCCATTACATCATGCTTCAGAAATGTGGAAAATGGTCCGTTTTCAAATGTTTTATTTTTGAACGTCAGTTCACATTTGTAGGTGGATCATCAGTGTTAGAGCTAAAATTAGCATGTTTAAAGTGATTTTCATGCTTCCAGGGGCTCGGGAAGTTAATTAAATACCATTTGGAGGCATTTAATGTTCGAGCAAAAACGGCTGATTTTCGACAAAAGAGATAACACCCCCCCATTACGTCATGCTTCAGAAATGTGGAAAATGGTCCGTTTTCAAATGTTTTATTTTTGAACGTCAGTTCACATTTGTAGGTGGATCATCAGTGTTAGAGCTAAAATTAGCATGTTTAAAGTGATTTTCATGCTTCCAGGGGCCCAAAACACAAGATTTATGGAATGGTTAAAAGTGCATGAAAATGGCCAATTTACTCACTCTGAGTTCTCAAAAAGGGTTTCTTCACCCCGGGAAGTTAATTAAATACCATTTGAAGGCATTTAATGTTCGAGCAAAAACGGCTGATTTTCGACAAAAGAGATAACACCCCCCCATTACGTCATGCTTCAGAAATGTGGAAAATGGTCCGTTTTCAAATGTTTTATTTTTGAACGTCAGTTCACATTTGTAGGTGGATCATCAGTGTTAGAGCTAAAATTAGCATGTTTAAAGTGATTTTCATGCTTCCAGGGGCTCGGGAAGTGAAATAAATACCATTTGGAGGCATTTAATGTTCGAGCAAAAACGGCTGATTTTCGACAAAAGAGATAACACCCCCCCATTACGTCATGCTTCAGAAATGTGGAAAATGGTCCGTTTTCAAATGTTTTATTTTTGAACGTCAGTTCACATTTGTAGGTGGATCATCAGTGTTAGAGCTAAAATTAGCATGTTTAAAGTGATTTTCATGCTTCCAGGGGCTCGGGAAGTTAATTAAATACCATTTGGAGGCATTTAATGTTCGAGCAAAAACGGCTGATTTTCGACAAAAGAGATAACACCCCCCCATTACGTCATGCTTCAGAAATGTGGAAAATGGTCCGTTTTCAAATGTTTTATTTTTGAACGTCAGTTCACATTTGTAGGTGGATCATCAGTGTTAGAGCTAAAATTAGCATGTTTAAAGTGATTTTCATGCTTCCAGGGGCCCAAAACACAAGATTTATGGAATGGTTAAAAGTGCATGAAAATGGCCAATTTACTCGCTCTGAGTTCTCAAAAAGGGTTTCTTCACCCCGGGAAGTTAATTAAATACCATTTGGAGGCATTTAATGTTCGAGCAAAAACGGCTGATTTTCGACAAAAGAGATAACACCCCCCATTACGTCATGCTTCAGAAATGTGGAAAATGGTCCGTTTTCAAATGTTTTATTTTTGAACGTCAGTTCACATTTGTAGGTGGATCATCAGTGTTAGAGCTAAAATTAGCATGTTTAAAGTGATTTTCATGCTTCCAGGGGCCCAAAACACAAGATTTATGGAATGGTTAAAAGTGCATGAAAATGGCCAATTTACTCACTCTGAGTTCTCAAAAAGGGTTTCTTCACCCCGGGAAGTTAATTAAATACCATTTGGAGGATTTTAATGTTCGAGCAAAACGGCTGATTTTCGACAAAAGAGATAACACCCCCCCATTACGTCATGCTTCAGAAATGTGGAAAATGGTCCGTTTTCAAATGTTTTATTTTTGAACGTCAGTTCACATTTGTAGGTGGATCATCAGTGTTAGAGCTAAAATTAGCATGTTTAAAGTGATTTTCATGCTTCCAGGGGCCCAAAACACAAGATTTATGGAATGGTTAAAAGTGCATGAAAATGGCCAATTTACTCACTCTGAGTTCTCAAAAAGGGTTTCTTCACCCCGCGAAGTTAATTAAATACCATTTGGAGGCATTTAATGTTAGAGCAAAAACGGCTGATTTTCGACAAAAGAGATAACACCCCCCCATTACGTCATGCTTCAGAAATGTGGAAAATGGTCCGTTTTCAAATGTTTTATTTTTGAACGTCAGTTCACATTTGTAGGTGGATCATCAGTGTTAGAGCTAAAATTAGCATGTTTAAAGTGATTTTCATGCTTCCAGGGGCTCGGGAAGTTAATTAAATACCATTTGGAGGCATTTAATGTTCGAGCAAAAACGGCTGATTTTCGACAAAAGAGATAACACCCCCCCATTACGTCATGCTTCAGAAATGTGGAAAATGGTCCGTTTTCAAATGTTTTATTTTTGAACGTCAGTTCACATTTGTAGGTGGATCATCAGTGTTAGAGCTAAAATTAGCATGTTTAAAGTGATTTTCATGCTTCCAGGGGCTCGGGAAGTTAATTAAATACCATTTGGAGGCATTTAATGTTCGAGCAAAAACGGCTGATTTTCGACAAAAGAGATAACACCCCCCCATTACGTCATGCTTCAGAAATGTGGAAAATGGTCCGTTTTCAAATGTTTTATTTTTGAACGTCAGTTCACATTTGTAGGTGGATCATCAGTGTTAGAGCTAAAATTAGCATGTTTAAAGTGATTTTCATGCTTCCAGGGGCCCAAAACACAAGATTTATGGAATGGTTAAAAGTGCATGAAAATGGCCAATTTACTCACTCTGAGTTCTCAAAAAGGGTTTCTTCACCCCGGGAAGTTAATTAAATACCATTTGAAGGCATTTAATGTTCGAGCAAAAACGGCTGATTTTCGACAAAAGAGATAACACCCCCCCATTACGTCATGCTTCAGAAATGTGGAAAATGGTCCGTTTTCAAATGTTTTATTTTTGAACGTCAGTTCACATTTGTAGGTGGATCATCAGTGTTAGAGCTAAAATTAGCATGTTTAAAGTGATTTTCATGCTTCCAGGGGCTCGGGAAGTGAAATAAATACCATTTGGAGGCATTTAATGTTCGAGCAAAAACGGCTGATTTTCGACAAAAGAGATAACACCCCCCCATTACGTCATGCTTCAGAAATGTGGAAAATGGTCCGTTTTCAAATGTTTTATTTTTGAACGTCAGTTCACATTTGTAGGTGGATCATCAGTGTTAGAGCTAAAATTAGCATGTTTAAAGTGATTTTCATGCTTCCAGGGGCCCAAAACACAAGATTTATGGAATGGTTAAAAGTGCATGAAAATGGCCAATTTACTCACTCTGAGTTCTCAAAAAGGGTTTCTTCACCCCGGGAAGTTAATTAAATACCATTTGGAGGCATTTAATGTTCGAGCAAAAACGGCTGATTTTCGACAAAAGTGATAACACCCCCCCATTACGTCATGCTTCAGAAATGTGGAAAATGGTCCGTTTTCAAATGTTTTATTTTTGAACGTCAGTTCACATTTGTAGGTGGATCATCAGTGTTAGAGCTAAAATTAGCATGTTTAAAGTGATTTTCATGCTTCCAGGGGCTCGGGAAGTTAATTAAATACCATTTGGAGGCATTTAATGTTCGAGCAAAAACGGCTGATTTTCGACAAAAGAGATAACACCCCCCCATTACGTCATGCTTCAGAAATGTGGAAAATGGTCCGTTTTCAAATGTTTTAGTTTTGAACGTCAGTTCACATTTGTAGGTGGATCATCAGTGTTAGAGCTAAAATTAGCATGTTTACAGTGATTTTCATGCTTCCAGGGGCCCAAAACACAAGATTTATGGAATGGTTAAAAGTGCATGAAAATGGCCAATTTACTCACTCTGAGTTCTCAAAAAGGGTTTCTTCACCCCGGGAAGTTAATTAAATACCATTTGGAGGCATTTAATGTTCGAGCAAAAACGGCTGATTTTCGACAAAAGAGATAACACCCCCCCATTACGTCATGCTTCAGAAATGTGGAAAATGGTCCGTTTTCAAATGTTTTATTTTTGAACGTCAGTTCACATTTGTAGGTGGATCATCAGTGTTAGAGCTAAAATTAGCATGTTTAAAGTGATTTTCATGCTTCCAGGGGCCCAAAACACAAGATTTATGGAATGGTTAAAAGTGCATGAAAATGGCCAATTTACTCACTCTGAGTTCTCAAAAAGGGTTTCTTCACCCCGGGAAGTTAATTAAATACCATTTGGAGGCATTTAATGTTAGAGCAAAAACGGCTGATTTTCGACAAAAGAGATAACACCCCCCCATTACGTCATGCTTCAGAAATGTGGAAAATGGTCCGTTTTCAAATGTTTTATTTTTGAACGTCAGTTCACATTTGTAGGTGGATCATCAGTGTTAGAGCTAAAATTAGCATGTTTAAAGTGATTTTCATGCTTCCAGGGGCTCGGGAAGTTAATTAAATACCATTTGGAGGCATTTAATGTTAGAGCAAAAAAGGCTGATTTTCGACAAAAGAGATAACACCCCCCCATTACGTCATGCTTCAGAAATGTGGAAAATGGTCCGTTTTCAAATGTTTTATTTTTGAACGTCAGTTCACATTTGTAGGTGGATCATCAGTGTTAGAGCTAAAATTAGCATGTTTAAAGTGATTTTCATGCTTCGAGGGGCTCGGGAAGTTAATTAAATACCATTTGGAGGCATTTAATGTTCGAGCAAAAACGGCTGATTTTCGACAAAAGAGATAACACCCCCCCCATTACGTCATGCTTCAGAAATGTGGAAAATGGTCCGTTTTCAAATGTTTTATTTTTGAACGTCAGTTCACATTTGTAGGTGGATCATCAGTGTTAGAGCTAAAATTAGCATGTTTAAAGTGATTTTCATGCTTCCAGGGGCTCGGGAAGTTAATTAAATACCATTTGGAGGCATTTAATGTTAGAGCAAAAACGGCTGATTTTCGACAAAAGAGATAACACCCCCCCATTACGTCATGCTTCAGAAATGTGGAAAATGGTCCGTTTTCAAATGTTTTATTTTTGAACGTCAGTTCACATTTGTAGGTGGATCATCAGTGTTAGAGCTAAAATTAGTATGTTTAAAGTGATTTTCATGCTTCCAGGGGCCCAAAACACAAGATTTATGGAATGGTTAAAAGTGCATGAAAATGGCCAATTTACTCACTCTGAGTTCTCAAAAAGGGTTTCTTCACCCCGGGAAGTTAATTAAATACCATTTGGAGGCATTTAATGTTCGAGCAAAAACGGCTGATTTTCGACAAAAGAGATAACACCCCCCCATTACGTCATGCTTCAGAAATGTGGAAAATGGTCCGTTTTCAAATGTTTTATTTTTGAACGTCAGTTCACATTTGTAGGTGGATCATCAGTGTTAGAGCTAAAATTAGCATGTTTAAAGTGATTTTCATGCTTCCAGGGGCCCAAAACACAAGATTTATGGAATGGTTAAAAGTGCATGAAAATGGCCAATTTACTCACTCTGAGTTCTCAAAAAGGGTTTCTTCACCCCGCGAAGTTAATTAAATACCATTTGGAGGCATTTAATGTTAGAGCAAAAACGGCTGATTTTCGACAAAAGAGATAACACCCCCCCATTACGTCATGCTTCAGAAATGTGGAAAATGGTCCGTTTTCAAATGTTTTATTTTTGAACGTCAGTTCACATTTGTAGGTGGATCATCAGTGTTAGAGCTAAAATTAGCATGTTTAAAGTGATTTTCATGCTTCCAGGGGCTCGGGAAGTTAATTAAATACCATTTGGAGGCATTTAATGTTCGAGCAAAAACGGCTGATTTTCGACAAAAGAGATAACACCCCCCCATTACGTCATGCTTCAGAAATGTGGAAAATGGTCCGTTTTCAAATGTTTTATTTTTGAACGTCAGTTCACATTTGTAGGTGGATCATCAGTGTTAGAGCTAAAATTAGCATGTTTAAAGTGATTTTCATGCTTCCAGGGGCTCGGGAAGTTAATTAAATACCATTTGGAGGCATTTAATGTTCGAGCAAAAACGGCTGATTTTCGACAAAAGAGATAACACCCCCCCATTACGTCATGCTTCAGAAATGTGGAAAATGGTCCGTTTTCAAATGTTTTATTTTTGAACGTCAGTTCACATTTGTAGGTGGATCATCAGTGTTAGAGCTAAAATTAGCATGTTTAAAGTGATTTTCATGCTTCCAGGGGCCCAAAACACAAGATTTATGGAATGGTTAAAAGTGCATGAAAATGGCCAATTTACTCACTCTGAGTTCTCAAAAAGGGTTTCTTCACCCCGGGAAGTTAATTAAATACCATTTGAAGGCATTTAATGTTCGAGCAAAAACGGCTGATTTTCGACAAAAGAGATAACACCCCCCCATTACGTCATGCTTCAGAAATGTGGAAAATGGTCCGTTTTCAAATGTTTTATTTTTGAACGTCAGTTCACATTTGTAGGTGGATCATCAGTGTTAGAGCTAAAATTAGCATGTTTAAAGTGATTTTCATGCTTCCAGGGGCTCGGGAAGTGAAATAAATACCATTTGGAGGCATTTAATGTTCGAGCAAAAACGGCTGATTTTCGACAAAAGAGATAACACCCCCCCATTACGTCATGCTTCAGAAATGTGGAAAATGGTCCGTTTTCAAATGTTTTATTTTTGAACGTCAGTTCACATTTGTAGGTGGATCATCAGTGTTAGAGCTAAAATTAGCATGTTTAAAGTGATTTTCATGCTTCCAGGGGCTCGGGAAGTTAATTAAATACCATTTGGAGGCATTTAATGTTCGAGCAAAAACGGCTGATTTTCGACAAAAGAGATAACACCCCCCCATTACGTCATGCTTCAGAAATGTGGAAAATGGTCCGTTTTCAAATGTTTTATTTTTGAACGTCAGTTCACATTTGTAGGTGGATCATCAGTGTTAGAGCTAAAATTAGCATGTTTAAAGTGATTTTCATGCTTCCAGGGGCCCAAAACACAAGATTTATGGAATGGTTAAAAGTGCATGAAAATGGCCAATTTACTCGCTCTGAGTTCTCAAAAAGGGTTTCTTCACCCCGGGAAGTTAATTAAATACCATTTGGAGGCATTTAATGTTCGAGCAAAAACGGCTGATTTTCGACAAAAGAGATAACACCCCCCCATTACGTCATGCTTCAGAAATGTGGAAAATGGTCCGTTTTCAAATGTTTTATTTTTGAACGTCAGTTCACATTTGTAGGTGGATCATCAGTGTTAGAGCTAAAATTAGCATGTTTAAAGTGATTTTCATGCTTCCAGGGGCCCAAAACACAAGATTTATGGAATGGTTAAAAGTGCATGAAAATGGCCAATTTACTCACTCTGAGTTCTCAAAAAGGGTTTCTTCACCCCGGGAAGTTAATTAAATACCATTTGGAGGCATTTAATGTTCGAGCAAAAACGGCTGATTTTCGACAAAAGAGATAACACCCCCCCATTACGTCATGCTTCAGAAATGTGGAAAATGGTCCGTTTTCAAATGTTTTATTTTTGAACGTCAGTTCACATTTGTAGGTGGATCATCAGTGTTAGAGCTAAAATTAGCATGTTTAAAGTGATTTTCATGCTTCCAGGGGCCCAAAACACAAGATTTATGGAATGGTTAAAAGTGCATGAAAATGGCCAATTTACTCACTCTGAGTTCTCAAAAAGGGTTTCTTCACCCCGGGAAGTTAATTAAATACCATTTGGAGGATTTTAATGTTCGAGCAAAACGGCTGATTTTCGACAAAAGAGATAACACCCCCCCATTACGTCATGCTTCAGAAATGTGGAAAATGGTCCGTTTTCAAATGTTTTATTTTTGAACGTCAGTTCACATTTGTAGGTGGATCATCAGTGTTAGAGCTAAAATTAGCATGTTTAAAGTGATTTTCATGCTTCCAGGGGCCCAAAACACAAGATTTATGGAATGGTTAAAAGTGCATGAAAATGGCCAATTTACTCACTCTGAGTTCTCAAAAAGGGTTTCTTCACCCCGCGAAGTTAATTAAATACCATTTGGAGGCATTTAATGTTAGAGCAAAAACGGCTGATTTTCGACAAAAGAGATAACACCCCCCCATTACGTCATGCTTCAGAAATGTGGAAAATGGTCCGTTTTCAAATGTTTTATTTTTGAACGTCAGTTCACATTTGTAGGTGGATCATCAGTGTTAGAGCTAAAATTAGCATGTTTAAAGTGATTTTCATGCTTCCAGGGGCTCGGGAAGTTAATTAAATACCATTTGGAGGCATTTAATGTTCGAGCAAAAACGGCTGATTTTCGACAAAAGAGATAACACCCCCCCATTACGTCATGCTTCAGAAATGTGGAAAATGGTCCGTTTTCAAATGTTTTATTTTTGAACGTCAGTTCACATTTGTAGGTGGATCATCAGTGTTAGAGCTAAAATTAGCATGTTTAAAGTGATTTTCATGCTTCCAGGGGCTCGGGAAGTTAATTAAATACCATTTGGAGGCATTTAATGTTCGAGCAAAAACGGCTGATTTTCGACAAAAGAGATAACACCCCCCCATTACGTCATGCTTCAGAAATGTGGAAAATGGTCCGTTTTCAAATGTTTTATTTTTGAACGTCAGTTCACATTTGTAGGTGGATCATCAGTGTTAGAGCTAAAATTAGCATGTTTAAAGTGATTTTCATGCTTCCAGGGGCCCAAAACACAAGATTTATGGAATGGTTAAAAGTGCATGAAAATGGCCAATTTACTCACTCTGAGTTCTCAAAAAGGGTTTCTTCACCCCGGGAAGTTAATTAAATACCATTTGAAGGCATTTAATGTTCGAGCAAAAACGGCTGATTTTCGACAAAAGAGATAACACCCCCCCATTACGTCATGCTTCAGAAATGTGGAAAATGGTCCGTTTTCAAATGTTTTATTTTTGAACGTCAGTTCACATTTGTAGGTGGATCATCAGTGTTAGAGCTAAAATTAGCATGTTTAAAGTGATTTTCATGCTTCCAGGGGCTCGGGAAGTGAAATAAATACCATTTGGAGGCATTTAATGTTCGAGCAAAAACGGCTGATTTTCGACAAAAGAGATAACACCCCCCCATTACGTCATGCTTCAGAAATGTGGAAAATGGTCCGTTTTCAAATGTTTTATTTTTGAACGTCAGTTCACATTTGTAGGTGGATCATCAGTGTTAGAGCTAAAATTAGCATGTTTAAAGTGATTTTCATGCTTCCAGGGGCTCGGGAAGTTAATTAAATACCATTTGGAGGCATTTAATGTTCGAGCAAAAACGGCTGATTTTCGACAAAAGAGATAACACCCCCCCATTACGTCATGCTTCAGAAATGTGGAAAATGGTCCGTTTTCAAATGTTTTATTTTTGAACGTCAGTTCACATTTGTAGGTGGATCATCAGTGTTAGAGCTAAAATTAGCATGTTTAAAGTGATTTTCATGCTTCCAGGGGCCCAAAACACAAGATTTATGGAATGGTTAAAAGTGCATGAAAATGGCCAATTTACTCGCTCTGAGTTCTCAAAAAGGGTTTCTTCACCCCGGGAAGTTAATTAAATACCATTTGGAGGCATTTAATGTTCGAGCAAAAACGGCTGATTTTCGACAAAAGAGATAACACCCCCCCATTACGTCATGCTTCAGAAATGTGGAAAATGGTCCGTTTTCAAATGTTTTATTTTTGAACGTCAGTTCACATTTGTAGGTGGATCATCAGTGTTAGAGCTAAAATTAGCATGTTTAAAGTGATTTTCATGCTTCCAGGGGCCCAAAACACAAGATTTATGGAATGGTTAAAAGTGCATGAAAATGGCCAATTTACTCACTCTGAGTTCTCAAAAAGGGTTTCTTCACCCCGGGAAGTTAATTAAATACCATTTGGAGGCATTTAATGTTCGAGCAAAAACGGCTGATTTTCGACAAAAGAGATAACACCCCCCCATTACGTCATGCTTCAGAAATGTGGAAAATGGTCCGTTTTCAAATGTTTTATTTTTGAACGTCAGTTCACATTTGTAGGTGGATCATCAGTGTTAGAGCTAAAATTAGCATGTTTAAAGTGATTTTCATGCTTCCAGGGGCTCGGGAAGTTAATTAAATACCATTTGGAGGCATTTAATGTTCGAGCAAAAACGGCTGATTTTCGACAAAAGAGATAACACCCCCCCATTACGTCATGCTTCAGAAATGTGGAAAATGGTCCGTTTTCAAATGTTTTAGTTTTGAACGTCAGTTCACATTTGTAGGTGGATCATCAGTGTTAGAGCTAAAATTAGCATGTTTACAGTGATTTTCATGCTTCCAGGGGCCCAAAACACAAGATTTATGGAATGGTTAAAAGTGCATGAAAATGGCCAATTTACTCACTCTGAGTTCTCAAAAAGGGTTTCTTCACCCCGGGAAGTTAATTAAATACCATTTGGAGGCATTTAATGTTCGAGCAAAAACGGCTGATTTTCGACAAAAGAGATAACACCCCCCCATTACGTCATGCTTCAGAAATGTGGAAAATGGTCCGTTTTCAAATGTTTTATTTTTGAACGTCAGTTCACATTTGTAGGTGGATCATCAGTGTTAGAGCTAAAATTAGCATGTTTAAAGTGATTTTCATGCTTCCAGGGGCCCAAAACACAAGATTTATGGAATGGTTAAAAGTGCATGAAAATGGCCAATTTACTCACTCTGAGTTCTCAAAAAGGGTTTCTTCACCCCGGGAAGTTAATTAAATACCATTTGGAGGCATTTAATGTTAGAGCAAAAACGGCTGATTTTCGACAAAAGAGATAACACCCCCCCATTACGTCATGCTTCAGAAATGTGGAAAATGGTCCGTTTTCAAATGTTTTATTTTTGAACGTCAGTTCACATTTGTAGGTGGATCATCAGTGTTAGAGCTAAAATTAGCATGTTTAAAGTGATTTTCATGCTTCCAGGGGCCCAAAACACAAGATTTATGGAATGGTTAAAAGTGCATGAAAATGGCCAATTTACTCACTCTGAGTTCTCAAAAAGGGTTTCTTCACCCCGGGAAGTTAATTAAATACCATTTGGAGGCATTTAATGTTAGAGCAAAAACGGCTGATTTTCGACAAAAGAGATAACACCCCCCCATTACGTCATGCTTCAGAAATGTGGAAAATGGTCCGTTTTCAAATGTTTTATTTTTGAACGTCAGTTCACATTTGTAGGTGGATCATCAGTGTTAGAGCTAAAATTAGCATGTTTAAAGTGATTTTCATGCTTCCAGGGGCTCGGGAAGTTAATTAAATACCATTTGGAGGCATTTAATGTTCGAGCAAAAACGGCTGATTTTCGACAAAAGAGATAACACCCCCCCATTACGTCATGCTTCAGAAATGTGGAAAATGGTCCGTTTTCAAATGTTTTATTTTTGAACGTCAGTTCACATTTGTAGGTGGATCATCAGTGTTAGAGCTAAAATTAGCATGTTTAAAGTGATTTTCATGCTTCCAGGGGCTCGGGAAGTTAATTAAATACCATTTGGAGGCATTTAATGTTCGAGCAAAAACGGCTGATTTTCGACAAAAGAGATAACACCCCCCCATTACGTCATGCTTCAGAAATGTGGAAAATGGTCCGTTTTCAAATGTTTTATTTTTGAACGTCAGTTCACATTTGTAGGTGGATCATCAGTGTTAGAGCTAAAATTAGCATGTTTAAAGTGATTTTCATGCTTCCAGGGGCCCAAAACACAAGATTTATGGAATGGTTAAAAGTGCATGAAAATGGCCAATTTACTCACTCTGAGTTCTCAAAAAGGGTTTCTTCACCCCGGGAAGTTAATTAAATACCATTTGAAGGCATTTAATGTTCGAGCAAAAACGGCTGATTTTCGACAAAAGAGATAACACCCCCCCATTACGTCATGCTTCAGAAATGTGGAAAATGGTCCGTTTTCAAATGTTTTATTTTTGAACGTCAGTTCACATTTGTAGGTGGATCATCAGTGTTAGAGCTAAAATTAGCATGTTTAAAGTGATTTTCATGCTTCCAGGGGCTCGGGAAGTGAAATAAATACCATTTGGAGGCATTTAATGTTCGAGCAAAAACGGCTGATTTTCGACAAAAGAGATAACACCCCCCCATTACGTCATGCTTCAGAAATGTGGAAAATGGTCCGTTTTCAAATGTTTTATTTTTGAACGTCAGTTCACATTTGTAGGTGGATCATCAGTGTTAGAGCTAAAATTAGCATGTTTAAAGTGATTTTCATGCTTCCAGGGGCTCGGGAAGTTAATTAAATACCATTTGGAGGCATTTAATGTTCGAGCAAAAACGGCTGATTTTCGACAAAAGAGATAACACCCCCCCATTACGTCATGCTTCAGAAATGTGGAAAATGGTCCGTTTTCAAATGTTTTATTTTTGAACGTCAGTTCACATTTGTAGGTGGATCATCAGTGTTAGAGCTAAAATTAGCATGTTTAAAGTGATTTTCATGCTTCCAGGGGCCCAAAACACAAGATTTATGGAATGGTTAAAAGTGCATGAAAATGGCCAATTTACTCGCTCTGAGTTCTCAAAAAGGGTTTCTTCACCCCGGGAAGTTAATTAAATACCATTTGGAGGCATTTAATGTTCGAGCAAAAACGGCTGATTTTCGACAAAAGAGATAACACCCCCCCATTACGTCATGCTTCAGAAATGTGGAAAATGGTCCGTTTTCAAATGTTTTATTTTTGAACGTCAGTTCACATTTGTAGGTGGATCATCAGTGTTAGAGCTAAAATTAGCATGTTTAAAGTGATTTTCATGCTTCCAGGGGCCCAAAACACAAGATTTATGGAATGGTTAAAAGTGCATGAAAATGGCCAATTTACTCACTCTGAGTTCTCAAAAAGGGTTTCTTCACCCCGGGAAGTTAATTAAATACCATTTGGAGGCATTTAATGTTCGAGCAAAAACGGCTGATTTTCGACAAAAGAGATAACACCCCCCCATTACGTCATGCTTCAGAAATGTGGAAAATGGTCCGTTTTCAAATGTTTTATTTTTGAACGTCAGTTCACATTTGTAGGTGGATCATCAGTGTTAGAGCTAAAATTAGCATGTTTAAAGTGATTTTCATGCTTCCAGGGGCCCAAAACACAAGATTTATGGAATGGTTAAAAGTGCATGAAAATGGCCAATTTACTCACTCTGAGTTCTCAAAAAGGGTTTCTTCACCCCGGGAAGTTAATTAAATACCATTTGGAGGATTTTAATGTTCGAGCAAAACGGCTGATTTTCGACAAAAGAGATAACACCCCCCCATTACGTCATGCTTCAGAAATGTGGAAAATGGTCCGTTTTCAAATGTTTTATTTTTGAACGTCAGTTCACATTTGTAGGTGGATCATCAGTGTTAGAGCTAAAATTAGCATGTTTAAAGTGATTTTCATGCTTCCAGGGGCCCAAAACACAAGATTTATGGAATGGTTAAAAGTGCATGAAAATGGCCAATTTACTCACTCTGAGTTCTCAAAAAGGGTTTCTTCACCCCGCGAAGTTAATTAAATACCATTTGGAGGCATTTAATGTTAGAGCAAAAACGGCTGATTTTCGACAAAAGAGATAACACCCCCCCATTACCTCATGCTTCAGAAATGTGGAAAATGGTCCGTTTTCAAATGTTTTATTTTTGAACGTCAGTTCACATTTGTAGGTGGATCATCAGTGTTAGAGCTAAAATTAGCATGTTTAAAGTGATTTTCATGCTTCCAGGGGCTCGGGAAGTTAATTAAATACCATTTGGAGGCTTTTAATGTTCGAGCAAAAACGGCTGATTTTCGACAAAAGAGATAACACCCCCCCATTACGTCATGCTTCAGAAATGTGGAAAATGGTCCGTTTTCAAATGTTTTATTTTTGAACGTCAGTTCACATTTGTAGGTGGATCATCAGTGTTAGAGCTAAAATTAGCATGTTTAAAGTGATTTTCATGCTTCCAGGGGCTCGGGAAGTTAATTAAATACCATTTGGAGGCATTTAATGTTCGAGCAAAAACGGCTGATTTTCGACAAAAGAGATAACACCCCCCCATTACGTCATGCTTCAGAAATGTGGAAAATGGTCCGTTTTCAAATGTTTTATTTTTGAACGTCAGTTCACATTTGTAGGTGGATCATCAGTGTTAGAGCTAAAATTAGCATGTTTAAAGTGATTTTCATGCTTCCAGGGGCCCAAAACACAAGATTTATGGAATGGTTAAAAGTGCATGAAAATGGCCAATTTACTCACTCTGAGTTCTCAAAAAGGGTTTCTTCACCCCGGGAAGTTAATTAAATACCATTTGAAGGCATTTAATGTTCGAGCAAAAACGGCTGATTTTCGACAAAAGAGATAACACCCCCCCATTACGTCATGCTTCAGAAATGTGGAAAATGGTCCGTTTTCAAATGTTTTATTTTTGAACGTCAGTTCACATTTGTAGGTGGATCATCAGTGTTAGAGCTAAAATTAGCATGTTTAAAGTGATTTTCATGCTTCCAGGGGCTCGGGAAGTGAAATAAATACCATTTGGAGGCATTTAATGTTCGAGCAAAAACGGCTGATTTTCGACAAAAGAGATAACACCCCCCCATTACGTCATGCTTCAGAAATGTGGAAAATGGTCCGTTTTCAAATGTTTTATTTTTGAACGTCAGTTCACATTTGTAGGTGGATCATCAGTGTTAGAGCTAAAATTAGCATGTTTAAAGTGATTTTCATGCTTCCAGGGGCTCGGGAAGTTAATTAAATACCATTTGGAGGCATTTAATGTTCGAGCAAAAACGGCTGATTTTCGACAAAAGAGATAACACCCCCCCATTACGTCATGCTTCAGAAATGTGGAAAATGGTCCGTTTTCAAATGTTTTATTTTTGAACGTCAGTTCACATTTGTAGGTGGATCATCAGTGTTAGAGCTAAAATTAGCATGTTTAAAGTGATTTTCATGCTTCCAGGGGCCCAAAACACAAGATTTATGGAATGGTTAAAAGTGCATGAAAATGGCCAATTTACTCGCTCTGAGTTCTCAAAAAGGGTTTCTTCACCCCGGGAAGTTAATTAAATACCATTTGGAGGCATTTAATGTTCGAGCAAAAACGGCTGATTTTCGACAAAAGAGATAACACCCCCCCATTACGTCATGCTTCAGAAATGTGGAAAATGGTCCGTTTTCAAATGTTTTATTTTTGAACGTCAGTTCACATTTGTAGGTGGATCATCAGTGTTAGAGCTAAAATTAGCATGTTTAAAGTGATTTTCATGCTTCCAGGGGCCCAAAACACAAGATTTATGGAATGGTTAAAAGTGCATGAAAATGGCCAATTTACTCACTCTGAGTTCTCAAAAAGGGTTTCTTCACCCCGGGAAGTTAATTAAATACCATTTGGAGGCATTTAATGTTCGAGCAAAAACGGCTGATTTTCGACAAAAGAGATAACACCCCCCCATTACGTCATGCTTCAGAAATGTGGAAAATGGTCCGTTTTCAAATGTTTTATTTTTGAACGTCAGTTCACATTTGTAGGTGGATCATCAGTGTTAGAGCTAAAATTAGCATGTTTAAAGTGATTTTCATGCTTCCAGGGGCTCGGGAAGTTAATTAAATACCATTTGGAGGCATTTAATGTTCGAGCAAAAACGGCTGATTTTCGACAAAAGAGATAACACCCCCCCATTACGTCATGCTTCAGAAATGTGGAAAATGGTCCGTTTTCAAATGTTTTAGTTTTGAACGTCAGTTCACATTTGTAGGTGGATCATCAGTGTTAGAGCTAAAATTAGCATGTTTACAGTGATTTTCATGCTTCCAGGGGCCCAAAACACAAGATTTATGGAATGGTTAAAAGTGCATGAAAATGGCCAATTTACTCACTCTGAGTTCTCAAAAAGGGTTTCTTCACCCCGGGAAGTTAATTAAATACCATTTGGAGGCATTTAATGTTCGAGCAAAAACGGCTGATTTTCGACAAAAGAGATAACACCCCCCCATTACGTCATGCTTCAGAAATGTGGAAAATGGTCCGTTTTCAAATGTTTTATTTTTGAACGTCAGTTCACATTTGTAGGTGGATCATCAGTGTTAGAGCTAAAATTAGCATGTTTAAAGTGATTTTCATGCTTCCAGGGGCCCAAAACACAAGATTTATGGAATGGTTAAAAGTGCATGAAAATGGCCAATTTACTCACTCTGAGTTCTCAAAAAGGGTTTCTTCACCCCGGGAAGTTAATTAAATACCATTTGGAGGCATTTAATGTTAGAGCAAAAACGGCTGATTTTCGACAAAAGAGATAACACCCCCCCATTACGTCATGCTTCAGAAATGTGGAAAATGGTCCGTTTTCAAATGTTTTATTTTTGAACGTCAGTTCACATTTGTAGGTGGATCATCAGTGTTAGAGCTAAAATTAGCATGTTTAAAGTGATTTTCATGCTTCCAGGGGCTCGGGAAGTTAATTAAATACCATTTGGAGGCATTTAATGTTAGAGCAAAAAAGGCTGATTTTCGACAAAAGAGATAACACCCCCCCATTACGTCATGCTTCAGAAATGTGGAAAATGGTCCGTTTTCAAATGTTTTATTTTTGAACGTCAGTTCACATTTGTAGGTGGATCATCAGTGTTAGAGCTAAAATTAGCATGTTTAAAGTGATTTTCATGCTTCGAGGGGCTCGGGAAGTTAATTAAATACCATTTGGAGGCATTTAATGTTCGAGCAAAAACGGCTGATTTTCGACAAAAGAGATAACACCCCCCCCATTACGTCATGCTTCAGAAATGTGGAAAATGGTCCGTTTTCAAATGTTTTATTTTTGAACGTCAGTTCACATTTGTAGGTGGATCATCAGTGTTAGAGCTAAAATTAGCATGTTTAAAGTGATTTTCATGCTTCCAGGGGCTCGGGAAGTTAATTAAATACCATTTGGAGGCATTTAATGTTAGAGCAAAAACGGCTGATTTTCGACAAAAGAGATAACACCCCCCCATTACGTCATGCTTCAGAAATGTGGAAAATGGTCCGTTTTCAAATGTTTTATTTTTGAACGTCAGTTCACATTTGTAGGTGGATCATCAGTGTTAGAGCTAAAATTAGTATGTTTAAAGTGATTTTCATGCTTCCAGGGGCCCAAAACACAAGATTTATGGAATGGTTAAAAGTGCATGAAAATGGCCAATTTACTCACTCTGAGTTCTCAAAAAGGGTTTCTTCACCCCGGGAAGTTAATTAAATACCATTTGGAGGCATTTAATGTTAGAGCAAAAACGGCTGATTTTCGACAAAAGAGATAACACCCCCCCATTACGTCATGCTTCAGAAATGTGGAAAATGGTCCGTTTTCAAATGTTTTATTTTTGAACGTCAGTTCACATTTGTAGGTGGATCATCAGTGTTAGAGCTAAAATTAGCATGTTTAAAGTGATTTTCATGCTTTCAGGGGCCCAAAACACAAGATTTATGGAATGGTTAAAAGTGCATGAAAATGGCCAATTTACTCACTCTGAGTTCTCAAAAAGGGTTTCTTCACCCCGGGAAGTTAATTAAATACCATTTGGAGGCATTTAATGTTCGAGCAAAAACGGCTGATTTTCGACAAAAGAGATAACACCCCCCCATTACGTCATGCTTCAGAAATGTGGAAAATGGTCCGTTTTCAAATGTTTTATTTTTGAACGTCAGTTCACATTTGTAGGTGGATCATCAGTGTTAGAGCTAAAATTAGCATGTTTAAAGTGATTTTCATGCTTCCAGGGGCCCAAAACACAAGATTTATGGAATGGTTAAAAGTGCATGAAAATGGCCAATTTACTCACTCTGAGTTCTCAAAAAGGGTTTCTTCACCCCGGGAAGTTAATTAAATACCATTTGGAGGCATTTAATGTTCGAGCAAAAACGGCTGATTTTCGACAAAAGAGATAACACCCCTCCATTACGTCATGCTTCAGAAATGTGGAAAATGGTCCGTTTTCAAATGTTTTATTTTTGAACGTTAGTTCACATTTGTAGGTGGATCATCAGTGTTAGAGCTAAAATTAGCATGTTTAAAGTGATTTTCATGCTTCCAGGGGCTCGGGAAGTTAATTAAATACCATTTGGAGGCATTTAATGTTCGAGCAAAAACGGCTGATTTTCGACAAAAGAGATACACCCCCCCCATTACGTCATGCTTCAGAAATGTGGAAAATGGTCCGTTTTCAAATGTTTTATTTTTGAACGTTAGTTCACATTTGTAGGTGGATCATCAGTGTTAGAGCTAAAATTAGCATGTTTAAAGTGATTTTCATGCTTCCAGGGGCCCAAAACACAAGATTTATGGAATGGTTAAAAGTGCATGAAAATGGCCAATTTACTCACTCTGAGTTCTCAAAAAGGGTTTCTTCACCCCGGGAAGTTAATTAAATACCATTTGGAGGCATTTAATGTTAGAGCAAAAACGGCTGATTTTCGACAAAAGAGATAACACCCCCCCATTACGTCATGCTTCAGAAATGTGGAAAATGGTCCGTTTTCAAATGTTTTATTTTTGAACGTCAGTTCACATTTGTAGGTGGATCATCAGTGTTAGAGCTAAAATTAGCATGTTTAAAGTGATTTTCATGCTTCCAGGGGCTCGGGAAGTTAATTAAATACCATTTGGAGGCATTTAATGTTCGAGCAAAAACGGCTGATTTTCGACAAAAGAGATAACACCCCCCCATTACGTCATGCTTCAGAAATGTGGAAAATGGTCCGTTTTCAAATGTTTTATTTTTGAACGTCAGTTCACATTTGTAGGTGGATCATCAGTGTTAGAGCTAAAATTAGCATGTTTAAAGTGATTTTCATGCTTTCAGGGGCCCAAAACACAAGATTTATGGAATGGTTAAAAGTGCATGAAAATGGCCAATTTACTCACTCTGAGTTCTCAAAAAGGGTTTCTTCACCCCGGGAAGTTAATTAAATACCATTTGGAGGCATTTAATGTTCGAGCAAAAACGGCTGATTTTCGACAAAAGAGATAACACCCCCCCATTACGTCATGCTTCAGAAATGTGGAAAATGGTCCGTTTTCAAATGTTTTATTTTTGAACGTCAGTTCACATTTGTAGGTGGATCATCAGTGTTAGAGCTAAAATTAGCATGTTTAAAGTGATTTTCATGCTTCCAGGGGCTCGGGAAGTTAATTAAATACCATTTGGAGGCATTTAATGTTCGAGCAAAAACGGCTGATTTTCGACAAAAGAGATACACCCCCCCCATTACGTCATGCTTCAGAAATGTGGAAAATGGTCCGTTTTCAAATGTTTTATTTTTGAACGTTAGTTCACATTTGTAGGTGGATCATCAGTGTTAGAGCTAAAATTAGCATGTTTAAAGTGATTTTCATGCTTCCAGGGGCCCAAAACACAAGATTTATGGAATGGTTAAAAGTGCATGAAAATGGCCAATTTACTCACTCTGAGTTCTCAAAAAGGGTTTCTTCACCCCGGGAAGTTAATTAAATACCATTTGGAGGCATTTAATGTTAGAGCAAAAACGGCTGATTTTCGACAAAAGAGATAACACCCCCCCATTACGTCATGCTTCAGAAATGTGGAAAATGGTCCGTTTTCAAATGTTTTATTTTTGAACGTCAGTTCACATTTGTAGGTGGATCATCAGTGTTAGAGCTAAAATTAGCATGTTTAAAGTGATTTTCATGCTTCCAGGGGCTCGGGAAGTTAATTAAATACCATTTGAAGGCATTTAATGTTCGAGCAAAAACGGCTGATTTTCGACAAAAGAGATAACACCCCCCCATTACGTCATGCTTCAGAAATGTGGAAAATGGTCCGTTTTCAAATGTTTTATTTTTGAACGTCAGTTCACATTTGTAGGTGGATCATCAGTGTTAGAGCTAAAATTAGCATGTTTAAAGTGATTTTCATGCTTCCAGGGGCTCGGGAAGTGAAATAAATACCATTTGGAGGCATTTAATGTTCGAGCAAAAACGGCTGATTTTCGACAAAAGAGATAACACCCCCCCATTACGTCATGCTTCAGAAATGTGGAAAATGGTCTGTTTTCAAATGTTTTATTTTTGAACGTCAGTTCACATTTGTAGGTGGATCATCAGTGTTAGAGCTAAAATTAGCATGTTTAAAGTGATTTTCATGCTTCCAGGGGCCCAAAACACAAGATTTATGGAATGGTTAAAAGTGCATGAAAATGGCCAATTTACTCACTCTGAGTTCTCAAAAAGGGTTTCTTCACCCCGGGAAGTTAATTAAATACCATTTGGAGGCATTTATTGTTCGAGCAAAAACGGCTGATTTTCGACAAAAGAGATAACACCCCCCCATTACGTCATGCTTCAGAAATGTGGAAAATGGTCCGTTTTCAAATGTTTTATTTTTGAACGTCAGTTCACATTTGTAGGTGGATCATCAGTGTTAGAGCTAAAATTAGCATGTTTAAAGTGATTTTCATGCTTCCAGGGGCCCAAAACACAAGATTTATGGAATGGTTAAAAGTGCATGAAAATGGCCAATTTACTCACTCTGAGTTCTCAAAAAGGGTTTCTTCACCCCGGGAAGTTAATTAAATACCATTTGGAGGCATTTAATGTTCGAGCAAAAACGGCTGATTTTCGACAAAAGAGATAACACCCCCCCATTACGTCATGCTTCAGAAATGTGGAAAATGGTCCGTTTTCAAATGTTTTATTTTTGAACGTCAGTTCACATTTGTAGGTGGATCATCAGTGTTAGAGCTAAAATTAGCATGTTTAAAGTGATTTTCATGCTTCCAGGGGCTCGGGAAGTTAATTAAATACCATTTGGAGGCATTTAATGTTCGAGCAAAAACGGCTGATTTTCGACAAAAGAGATAACACCCCCCCATTACGTCATGCTTCAGAAATGTGGAAAATGGTCCGTTTTCAAATGTTTTATTTTTGAACGTCAGTTCACATTTGTAGGTGGATCATCAGTGTTAGAGCTAAAATTAGCATGTTTACAGTGATTTTCATGCTTCCAGGGGCCCAAAACACAAGATTTATGGAATGGTTAAAAGTGCATGAAAATGGCCAATTTACTCACTCTGAGTTCTCAAAAAGGGTTTCTTCACCCCGGGAAGTTAATTAAATACCATTTGGAGGCATTTAATGTTCGAGCAAAAACGGCTGATTTTCGACAAAAGAGATAACACCCCCCCATTACGTCATGCTTCAGAAATGTGGAAAATGGTCCGTTTTCAAATGTTTTATTTTTGAACGTCAGTTCACATTTGTAGGTGGATCATCAGTGTTAGAGCTAAAATTAGCATGTTTAAAGTGATTTTCATGCTTCCAGGGGCCCAAAACACAAGATTTATGGAATGGTTAAAAGTGCATGAAAATGGCCAATTTACTCACTCTGAGTTCTCAAAAAGGGTTTCTTCACCCCGGGAAGTTAATTAAATACCATTTGGAGGCATTTAATGTTAGAGCAAAAACGGCTGATTTTCGACAAAAGAGATAACACCCCCCCATTACGTCATGCTTCAGAAATGTGGAAAATGGTCCGTTTTCAAATGTTTTATTTTTGAACGTCAGTTCACATTTGTAGGTGGATCATCAGTGTTAGAGCTAAAATTAGCATGTTTAAAGTGATTTTCATGCTTCCAGGGGCTCGGGAAGTTAATTAAATACCATTTGGAGGCATTTAATGTTAGAGCAAAAAAGGCTGATTTTCGACAAAAGAGATAACACCCCCCCATTACGTCATGCTTCAGAAATGTGGAAAATGGTCCGTTTTCAAATGTTTTATTTTTGAACGTCAGTTCACATTTGTAGGTGGATCATCAGTGTTAGAGCTAAAATTAGCATGTTTAAAGTGATTTTCATGCTTCCAGGGGCTCGGGAAGTTAATTAAATACCATTTGGAGGCATTTAATGTTCGAGCAAAAACGGCTGATTTTCGACAAAAGAGATAACACCCCCCCATTACGTCATGCTTCAGAAATGTGGAAAATGGTCCGTTTTCAAATGTTTTATTTTTGAACGTCAGTTCACATTTGTAGGTGGATCATCAGTGTTAGAGCTAAAATTAGCATGTTTAAAGTGATTTTCATGCTTCCAGGGGCTCGGGAAGTTAATTAAATACCATTTGGAGGCATTTAATGTTCGAGCAAAAACGGCTGATTTTCGACAAAAGAGATAACACCCCCCCATTACGTCATGCTTCAGAAATGTGGAAAATGGTCCGTTTTCAAATGTTTTATTTTTGAACGTCAGTTCACATTTGTAGGTGGATCATCAGTGTTAGAGCTAAAATTAGCATGTTTAAAGTGATTTTCATGCTTCCAGGGGCCCAAAACACAAGATTTATGGAATGGTTAAAAGTGCATGAAAATGGCCAATTTACTCACTCTGAGTTCTCAAAAAGGGTTTCTTCACCCCGGGAAGTTAATTAAATACCATTTGGAGGCATTTAATGTTCGAGCAAAAACGGCTGATTTTCGACAAAAGAGATAACACCCCCCCATTACGTCATGCTTCAGAAATGTGGAAAATGGTCCGTTTTCAAATGTTTTATTTTTGAACGTCAGTTCACATTTGTAGGTGGATCATCAGTGTTAGAGCTAAAATTAGCATGTTTAAAGTGATTTTCATGCTTCCAGGGGCCCAAAACACAAGATTTATGGAATGGTTAAAAGTGCATGAAAATGGCCAATTTACTCACTCTGAGTTCTCAAAAAGGGTTTCTTCACCCCGGGAAGTTAATTAAATACCATTTGGAGGCATTTAATGTTCGAGCAAAAACGGCTGATTTTCGACAAAAGAGATAACACCCCCCCATTACGTCATGCTTCAGAAATGTGGAAAATGGTCCGTTTTCAAATGTTTTATTTTTGAACGTCAGTTCACATTTGTAGGTGGATCATCAGTGTTAGAGCTAAAATTAGCATGTTTAAAGTGATTTTCATGCTTCCAGGGGCTCGGGAAGTGAAATAAATACCATTTGGAGGCATTTAATGTTCGAGCAAAAACGGCTGATTTTCGACAAAAGAGATAACACCCCCCCATTACGTCATGCTTCAGAAATGTGGAAAATGGTCCGTTTTCAAATGTTTTATTTTTGAACGTCAGTTCACATTTGTAGGTGGGATCATCAGTGTTAGAGCTAAAATTAGCATGTTTAAAGTGATTTTCATGCTTCCAGGGGCTCGGGAAGTGAAATAAATACCATTTGGAGGCATTTAATGTTCGAGCAAAAACGGCTGATTTTCGACAAAAGAGATAACACCCCCCCATTACGTCATGCTTCAGAAATGTGGAAAATGGTCCGTTTTCAAATGTTTTATTTTTGAACGTCAGTTCACATTTGTAGGTGGATCATCAGTGTTAGAGCTAAAATTAGCATGTTTAAAGTGATTTTCATGCTTCCAGGGGCCCAAAACACAAGATTTATGGAATGGTTAAAAGTGCATGAAAATGGCCAATTTACTCACTCTGAGTTCTCAAAAAGGGTTTCTTCACCCCGGGAAGTTAATTAAATACCATTTGGAGGCATTTAATGTTAGAGCAAAAACGGCTGATTTTCGACAAAAGAGATAACACCCCCCCATTACGTCATGCTTCAGAAATGTGGAAAATGGTCCGTTTTCAAATGTTTTATTTTTGAACGTCAGTTCACATTTGTAGGTGGATCATCAGTGTTAGAGCTAAAATTAGCATGTTTAAAGTGATTTTCATGCTTCCAGGGGCTCGGGAAGTTAATTAAATACCATTTGGAGGCATTTAATGTTAGAGCAAAAAAGGCTGATTTTCGACAAAAGAGATAACACCCCCCCATTACGTCATGCTTCAGAAATGTGGAAAATGGTCCGTTTTCAAATGTTTTATTTTTGAACGTCAGTTCACATTTGTAGGTGGATCATCAGTGTTAGAGCTAAAATTAGCATGTTTAAAGTGATTTTCATGCTTCCAGGGGCTCGGGAAGTTAATTAAATACCATTTGGAGGCATTTAATGTTCGAGCAAAAACGTCTGATTTTCGACAAAAGAGATAACACCCCCCCATTACGTCATGCTTCAGAAATGTGGAAAATGGTCCGTTTTCAAATGTTTTATTTTTGAACGTCAGTTCACATTTGTAGGTGGATCATCAGTGTTAGAGCTAAAATTAGCATGTTTAAAGTGATTTTCATGCTTCCAGGGGCCCAAAACACAAGATTTATGGAATGGTTAAAAGTGCATGAAAATGGCCAATTTACTCACTCTGAGTTCTCAAAAAGGGTTTCTTCACCCCGGGAAGTTAATTAAATACCATTTGGAGGCATTTAATGTTAGAGCAAAAACGGCTGATTTTCGACAAAAGAGATAACACCCCCCCATTACGTCATGCTTCAGAAATGTGGAAAATGGTCCGTTTTCAAATGTTTTATTTTTGAACGTCAGTTCACATTTGTAGGTGGATCATCAGTGTTAGAGCTAAAATTAGCATGTTTAAAGTGATTTTCATGCTTCCAGGGGCTCGGGAAGTTAATTAAATACCATTTGGAGGCATTTAATGTTAGAGCAAAAAAGGCTGATTTTCGACAAAAGAGATAACACCCCCCCATTACGTCATGCTTCAGAAATGTGGAAAATGGTCCGTTTTCAAATGTTTTATTTTTGAACGTCAGTTCACATTTGTAGGTGGATCATCAGTGTTAGAGCTAAAATTAGCATGTTTAAAGTGATTTTCATGCTTCCAGGGGCTCGGGAAGTTAATTAAATACCATTTGGAGGCATTTAATGTTCGAGCAAAAACGGCTGATTTTCGACAAAAGAGATAACACCCCCCCATTACGTCATGCTTCAGAAATGTGGAAAATGGTCCGTTTTCAAATGTTTTATTTTTGAACGTCAGTTCACATTTGTAGGTGGATCATCAGTGTTAGAGCTAAAATTAGCATGTTTAAAGTGATTTTCATGCTTCCAGGGGCCCAAAACACAAGATTTATGGAATGGTTAAAAGTGCATGAAAATGGCCAATTTACTCACTCTGAGTTCTCAAAAAGGGTTTCTTCACCCCGGGAAGGTTAATTAAATACCATTTGGAGGCATTTAATGTTAGAGCAAAAACGGCTGATTTTCGACAAAAGAGATAACACCCCCCCATTACGTCATGCTTCAGAAATGTGGAAAATGGTCCGTTTTCAAATGTTTTATTTTTGAACGTCAGTTCACATTTGTAGGTGGATCATCAGTGTTAGAGCTAAAATTAGCATGTTTAAAGTGATTTTCATGCTTCCAGGGGCCCAAACACAAGATTTATGGAATGGTTAAAAGTGCATGAAAATGGCCAATTTACTCACTCTGAGTTCTCAAAAAGGGTTTCTTCACCCCGGGAAGTTAATTAAATACCATTTGGAGGCATTTAATGTTAGAGCAAAAACGGCTGATTTTCGACAAAAGAGATAACACCCCCCATTACGTCATGCTTCAGAAATGTGGAAAATGGGTCCGTTTTCAAATGTTTTATTTTTGAACGTCAGTTCACATTTGTAGGTGGATCATCAGTGTTAGAGCTAAAATTAGCATGTTTAAAGTGATTTTCATGCTTCCAGGGCCCAAAACACAAGATTTATGGAATGGTTAAAAGTGCATGAAAATGGCCAATTTACTCACTCTGAGTTCTCAAAAAGGGTTTCTTCACCCCGGGAAGTTAATTAAATACCATTTGGAGGCATTTAATGTTCGAGCAAAAACGGCTGATTTTCGACAAAAGAGATAACACCCCCCATTACGTCATGCTTCAGAAATGTGGAAAATGGTCCGTTTTCAAATGTTTTATTTTTGAACGTCAGTTCACATTTGTAGGTGGATCATCAGTGTTAGAGCTAAAATTAGCATGTTTAAAGTGATTTTCATGCTTCCAGGGGCTCGGGAAGTTAATTAAATACCATTTGGAGGCATTTAATGTTCGAGCAAAAACGGCTGATTTTCGACAAACCCCCCCATTACGTCATGCTTCAGAAATGTGGAAAATGGTCCGTTTTCAAATGTTTTATTTTTGAACGTCAGTTCACATTTGTAGGTGGATCATCAGTGTTAGGCTAAAATTAGCATGTTTAAAGTGATTTTCATGCTTCCAGGGGCCCAAAACACAAGATTTATGGAATGGTTAAAAGTGCATGAAAATGGCCAATTTACTCACTCTGAGTTCTCAAAAAGGGTTTCTTCACCCCGGGAAGTTAATTAAATACCATTTGGAGGCATTTAATGTTCGAGCAAAAACGGCTGATTTTCGACAAAAGAGATAACACCCCCCCATTACGTCATGCTTCAGAAATGTGGAAAATGGTCCGTTTTCAAATGTTTTATTTTTGAACGTCAGTTCACATTTGTAGGTGGATCATCAGTGTTAGAGCTAAAATTAGCATGTTTAAAGTGATTTTCATGCTTCCAGGGGCCCAAAACACAAGATTTATGGAATGGTTAAAAGTGCATGAAAATGGCCAATTTACTCACTCTGAGTTCTCAAAAAGGGTTTCTTCACCCCGGGAAGTTAATTAAATACCATTTGGAGGCATTTAATGTTCGAGCAAAAACGGCTGATTTTCGACAAAAGAGATAACACCCCCCCATTACGTCATGCTTCAGAAATGTGGAAAATGGTCCGTTTTCAAATGTTTTATTTTTGAACGTTAGTTCACATTTGTAGGTGGATCATCAGTGTTAGAGCTAAAATTAGCATGCTTAAAGTGATTTTCATGCTTCCAGGGGCCCAAAACACAAGATTTATGGAATGGTTAAAAGTGCATGAAAATGGCCAATTTACTCACTCTGAGTTCTCAAAAAGGGTTTCTTCACCCCGGGAAGTTAATTAAATACCATTTGGAGGCATTTAATGTTAGAGCAAAAACGGCTGATTTTCGACAAAAGAGATAACACCCCCCATTACGTCATGCTTCAGAAATGTGGAAAATGGTCCGTTTTCAATGTTTTATTTTTGAACGTCAGTTCACATTTGTAGGTGGATCATCAGTGTTAGAGCTAAAATTAGCATGTTTAAAGTGATTTTCATGCTTCCAGGGGCTCGGGAAGTTAATTAAATACCATTTGGAGGCATTTAATGTTCGAGCAAAAACGGCTGATTTTCGACAAAAGAGATAACACCCCCCCATTACGTCATGCTTCAGAAATGTGGAAAATGGTCCGTTTTCAAATGTTTTATTTTTGAACGTCAGTTCACATTTGTAGGTGGATCATCAGTGTTAGAGCTAAAATTAGCATGTTTAAAGTGATTTTCATGCTTCCAGGGGCTCGGGAAGTTAATTAAATACCATTTGGAGGCATTTAATGTTCGAGCAAAAACGGCTGATTTTCGACAAAAGAGATAACACCCCCCCATTACGTCATGCTTCAGAAATGTGGAAAATGGTCCGTTTTCAAATGTTTTATTTTTGAACGTCAGTTCACATTTGTAGGTGGATCATCAGTGTTAGAGCTAAAATTAGCATGTTTAAAGTGATTTTCATGCTTCCAGGGGCCCAAAACACAAGATTTATGGAATGGTTAAAAGTGCATGAAAATGGCCAATTTACTCACTCTGAGTTCTCAAAAAGGGTTTCTTCACCCCGGGAAGTTAATTAAATACCATTGGAAGGCATTTAATGTTCGAGCAAAAACGGCTGATTTTCGACAAAAGAGATAACACCCCCCCATTACGTCATGCTTCAGAAATGTGGAAAATGGTCAGTTTTCAAATGTTTTATTTTTGAACGTCAGTTCACATTTGTAGGTGGATCATCAGTGTTAAGAGCTAAAATTAGCATGTTTAAAGTGATTTTCATGCTTCCAGGGGCTCGGGAAGTGAAATAAATACCATTTGGAGGCATTTAATGTTCGAGCAAAAACGGCTGATTTTCGACAAAAGAGATAACACCCCCCCATTACGTCATGCTTCAGAAATGTGGAAAATGGTCCGTTTTCAAATGTTTTATTTTTGAACGTCAGTTCACATTTGTAGGTGGATCATCAGTGTTAGAGCTAAAATTAGCATGTTTAAAGTGATTTTCATGCTTCCAGGGGCTCGGGAAGTTAATTAAATACCATTTGGAGGCATTTAATGTTCGAGCAAAAACGGCTGATTTTCGACAAAAGAGATAACACCCCCCCATTACGTCATGCTTCAGAAATGTGGAAAATGGTCCGTTTTCAAATGTTTTATTTTTGAACGTCAGTTCACATTTGTAGGTGGATCATCAGTGTTAGAGCTAAAATTAGCATGTTTAAAGTGATTTTCATGCTTCCAGGGGCCCAAAACACAAGATTTATGGAATGGTTAAAAGTGCATGAAAATGGCCAATTTACTCACTCTGAGTTCTCAAAAAGGGTTTCTTCACCCCGGGAAGTTAATTAAATACCATTTGGAGGCATTTAATGTTCGAGCAAAAACGGCTGATTTTCGACAAAAGAGATAACACCCCCCCATTACGTCATGCTTCAGAAATGTGGAAAATGGTCCGTTTTCAAATGTTTTATTTTTGAACGTCAGTTCACATTTGTAGGTGGATCATCAGTGTTAGAGCTAAAATTAGCATGTTTAAAGTGATTTTCATGCTTCCAGGGGCCCAAACACAAGATTTATGGAATGGTTAAAAGTGCATGAAAATGGCCAATTTACTCACTCTGAGTTCTCAAAAAGGGTTTCTTCACCCCGGGAAGTTAATTAAATACCATTTGGAGGCATTTAATGTTCGAGCAAAAACGGCTGATTTTCGACAAAAGAGATAACACCCCCCCATTACGTCATGCTTCAGAAATGTGGAAAATGGTCCGTTTTCAAATGTTTTATTTTTGAACGTCAGTTCACATTTGTAGGTGGATCATCAGTGTTAGAGCTAAAATTAGCATGTTTAAAGTGATTTTCATGCTTCCAGGGGCCCAAAACACAAGATTTATGGAATGGTTAAAAGTGCATGAAAATGGCCAATTTACTCACTCTGAGTTCTCAAAAAGGGTTCTTCACCCCGGGAAGTTAATTAAATACCATTTGGAGGCATTTAATGTTCGAGCAAAAACGGCTGATTTTCGACAAAAGAGATAACACCCCCCCATTACGTCATGCTTCAGAAATGTGGAAAATGGTCCGTTTTCAAATGTTTTATTTTTGAACGTTAGTTCACATTTGTAGGTGGATCATCAGTGTTAGAGCTAAAATTAGCATGTTTAAAGTGATTTTCATGCTTCCAGGGGCCCAAAACACAAGATTTTATGGAATGGTTAAAAGTGCATGAAAATGGCCAATTTACTCACTCTGAGTTCTCAAAAAGGGTTTCTTCACCCCGGGAAGTTAATTAAATACCATTTGGAGGCATTTAATGTTAGAGCAAAAACGGCTGATTTTCGACAAAAGAGATAACACCCCCCCATTACGTCATGCTTCAGAAATGTGGAAAATGGTCCGTTTTCAAATGTTTTATTTTTGAACGTCAGTTCACATTTGTAGGTGGATCATCAGTGTTAGAGCTAAAATTAGCATGTTTAAAGTGATTTTCATGCTTCCAGGGGCTCGGGAAGTTAATTAAATACCATTTGGAGGCATTTAATGTTCGAGCAAAAACGGCTGATTTTCGACAAAAGAGATAACACCCCCCCATTACGTCATGCTTCAGGAAATGTGGAAAATGGTCCGTTTTCAAATGTTTTATTTTTGAACGTCAGTTCACATTTGTAGGTGGATCATCAGTGTTAGAGCTAAAATTAGCATGTTTAAAGTGATTTTCATGCTTCCAGGGGCTCGGGAAGTTAATTAAATACCATTTGGAGGCATTTAATGTTCGAGCAAAAACGGCTGATTTTCGACAAAAGAGATAACACCCCCCCATTACGTCATGCTTCAGAAATGTGAAAATGGTCCGTTTTCAAATGTTTTATTTTGAACGTCAGTTCACATTTGTAGGTGGATCATCAGTGTTAGAGCTAAAATTAGCATGTTTAAAGTGATTTTCATGCTTCCAGGGCCCAAAACACAAGATTTATGGAATGGTTAAAAGTGCATGAAAATGGCCAATTTACTCACTCTGAGTTCTCAAAAAGGGTTTCTTCACCCCGGGAAGTTAATTAAATACCATTGGAAGGCATTTAATGTTCGAGCAAAACGGCTGATTTTCGACAAAAGAGATAACACCCCCCATTACGTCATGCTTCAGAAATGTGGAAAATGGTCAGTTTTCAAATGTTTTATTTTTGAACGTCAGTTCACATTTGTAGGTGGATCATCAGTGTTAGAGCTAAAATTAGCATGTTTAAAGTGATTTTCATGCTTCCAGGGGCTCGGGAAGTGAAATAAATACCATTTGGAGGCATTTAATGTTCGAGCAAAAACGGCTGATTTTCGACAAAAGAGATAACACCCCCCCATTACGTCATGCTTCAGAAATGTGGAAAATGGTCCGTTTTCAAATGTTTTATTTTTGAACGTCAGTTCACATTTGTAGGTGGATCATCAGTGTTAGAGCTAAAATTAGCATGTTTAAAGTGATTTTCATGCTTCCAGGGGCTCGGGAAGTTAATTAAATACCATTTGGAGGCATTTAATGTTCGAGCAAAAACGCTGATTTTCGACAAAAGAGATAACACCCCCCCATTACGTCATGCTTCAGAAATGTGGAAAATGGTCCGTTTTCAAATGTTTTATTTTTGAACGTCAGTTCACATTTGTAGGTGGATCATCAGTGTTAGAGCTAAAATTAGCATGTTTAAAGTGATTTTCATGCTTCCAGGGGCCCAAAACACAAGATTTATGGAATGGTTAAAAGTGCATGAAAATGGCCAATTTACTCACTCTGAGTTCTCAAAAAGGGTTTCTTCACCCGGGAAGTTAATTAAATACCATTTGGAGGCATTTAATGTTCGAGCAAAAACGGCTGATTTTCGACAAAAGAGATAACACCCCCCCATTACGTCATGCTTCAGAAATGTGGAAAATGGTCCGTTTTCAAATGTTTTATTTTTGAACGTCAGTTCACATTTGTAGGTGGATCATCAGTGTTAGAGCTAAAATTAGCATGTTTAAAGTGATTTTCATGCTTCCAGGGGCCCAAAACACAAGATTTATGGAATGGTTAAAAGTGCATGAAATGGCCAATTTACTCACTCTGAGTTCTCAAAAAGGGTTTCTTCACCCCGGGAAGTTAATTAAATACCATTTGGAGGCATTTAATGTTCGAGCAAAAACGGCTGATTTTCGACAAAAGAGATAACACCCCCCCATTACGTCATGCTTCAGAAATGTGGAAAATGGTCCGTTTTCAAATGTTTTATTTTTGAACGTCAGTTCACATTTGTAGGTGGATCATCAGTGTTAGAGCTAAAATTAGCATGTTTAAAGTGATTTTCATGCTTCCAGGGGCTCGGGAAGTTAATTAAATACCATTTGGAGGCATTTAATGTTCGAGCAAAAACGGCTGATTTTCGACAAAAGAGATAACACCCCCCCATTACGTCATGCTTCAGAAATGTGGAAAATGGTCCGTTTTCAAATGTTTTATTTTTGAACGTCAGTTCACATTTGTAGGTGGATCATCAGTGTTAGAGCTAAAATT